>NC_090376.1:134221708-134300177 GCF_036365525.1 Heterodontus francisci | reverse complement strand
TCCCCTCCCTCTCCCTCTCTCTCCCCCCCTCTCTCTCTCTCTCCCTCTCTCTCCCCCCCTCCCTCTCCCTCTCTCTCCCCCCCTCCCTCTCCCTCTCTCTCCCCCTCCCTCTCCCTCTCTCTCCCCCCCTCCCCCCTCCCTCTCCCCCCTCCTTCTCCCTCTCTCTCCCCCCCTCCCTCTCCCTCTCCCTCCCCCCTCCCTCTCCTCTCTCTCCCCTCCCTCCCTCTCCCTCTCCCTCCCCCTCCCTCTCCCCCCTCCCTCTCCTCTCTCTCCCCCCCTCCCTCTCTCTCCCCCCTCCCTCTCCCTCTCTCTCCCCCCTCCCTCTCCCTCTCCCTCTCCCTCCCCCCCTCCCTCTCCCCCTCCCTCTCCCTCTCTCTCCCCCCCCTCCCTCTCCCTCTCTCTCCCCCCCTCTCTCTCCCTCTCCCTCTCCTCCCCCCCTCCCTCTCCCCCCCCTCCTCTCACTCTCTCTCCCCCCCTCCCTCTCCCTCTCCCTCTCTCTCCCCCCTCCCTCTCCTCTCTCTCCCCCCCTCCCTCTCCCTCTCTCTCCCCCCTCCTCTCCCTCTCTCTCCCCCCTCCCTCTCCCTCTCTCTCCCCCCCTCCCCCCTCCCTCTCCCCCCTCCTTCTCCCTCTCTCTCCCCCCCCTCCCTCTCCCTCTCCCTCCCCCCCCTCCCTCTCCCTCTCTCTCCCCTCCTTCCCTCTCTCTCCCCCTCTCTCCCCCCCTCCCTCTCCCTCTCTCTCCCCCCCTCCCCCCTCCCTCTCCCCCCTCCTTCTCCCTCTCTCTCCCCCCCCTCCCTCTCCCTCTCCCTCCCCCCTCCCTCTCCCTCTCTCTCCCCTCCCTCCCTCTCCCTCTCCCTCCCCTCCCTCTCCCCCCCTCCTCTCCCTCTCTCTCCCCCCCTCCCTCTCTCTCCCCCCTCCCTCTCCTCTCTCTCCCCCCTCCCTCTCCCTCTCCCTCTCCCTCCCCCCCTCCCTCTCCCCCTCCCTCTCCCTCTCTCTCCCCCCCCTCCTCTCCCTCTCTCTCCCCCCTCTCTCTCCCTCTCCCTCTCCTCCCCCTCCCTCTCCCCCCTCCCTCTCACTCTCTCTCCCCCCCTCCCTCTCCTCTCCCTCTCTCTCCCCCCCTCCCTCTCCCTCTCTCTCCCCCCCTCCCTCTCCTCTCTCTCTCCCCCCTCCCTCTCCCTCTCTCTCCCCCCTCCCTCTCCCTCTCTCTCCCCCCCTCCCCCCTCCCTCTCCCCCCCTCCTTCTCCCTCTCTCTCCCCCCCCTCCCTCTCCCTCTCTCCCTCCCCCCCTCCCTCTCCCTCTCTCTCCCCTCCTTCCCTCTCTCTCCCCCTCTCTCCCCCCCCCCCCCCGCAGCACCACTACCGCTACCGCTGGTCTCCCCGCGCTGCTCTCCCCGGCCCGCTCCACTCTCTCACTCCGGCCATTGTATTCTGCCACGTGTTTGTTCGGTTTCATCTCTGTGATTTTTTGAGCAGCGCCATCTTTAGTCCTGGCAGCTGCTACAGTCGCAGGCTGTGACGTTTTCGTGGCACATGCTGTATCTGCGCATGTGCCAAAACAGCGCCACCTACCGATCGCGTTGTCAACAATTGCGGTCAAGAGAAAAATGTAAGATAAAGAAAAAAACATACATTTCTCTCATTAATTCCCATTCATTCATGAATCCTAAAACTTACTACAGCCTTTTTTCTCTTGGTGCCAGTGCTGTTTTAATTGCCCCCATTTTGGCTTTCCAATAAACATGTCATTTTTTTGGGAAGTTTCTCTTCCATTTGCCCATTTCCATGGCTGCCTGGGGTCTTCATTCCTGTTGAGGTCTGAAAAGAAGGATGGGTGGTTTCTCGTTGGTTCTGACTGTGGGGGAGGATTCTTTACTAATCTCCTCTTTGTCCCAGAGGACACTCCTGCCTGCAGGTATTTGTGCAGACTCTATTGCACTCTCCTGTGTCACCTCAACTAGGTGAGGCATCACCTTCATGGTTTTTCTTTGTCTCTGCAGGTTCCTGTAAATGCTATTTGCAACTCTAGTGGGGTGCTTCTAGTGTCTCCGTTTACATAGGAGGATGTGAGGTCTAACTTTTCACATTTGTCGGGGTTAGCTGACTGGACAGTAGGGATTTTCATCTGGGAATCCTCCTGAACTTCCTTTAACCAGCCCTCTTTTTCCCTTCCTTGTCCAACCTTTTGACAGCCTTGTGCCTGTCCCCTTTTGTTCTTGGCGGGGGTCCTTTACAGTTCACCAGCCCTCTGCTGGAGGGTCTTCCTAACACCGGTACGGGACTTAGGTGTGCAGGTTTCACTGTAGGTTGGGTTTACCCTCAACCTGGCACATGTGGCAACTCCTGCAGTACTCCACCACATCTTTGTGGAGTTTTGGCCAGTCAAATTGCTGTCTTATGTGGGCATTGGTCTTTCGTATACCAGCATGTGCAGCCACTGTAGTCTCGTGGGCCCTTCTTACTATTTCTCACTGGTAGCTCTGTGGCACCACTAACTGGTGAACTACTGTCCATTCCTTGCTCTCAGGTCTCTGAGAAGAATTCATTTCCTCATCAGTATCTCATTCTTTAAATAGCAGCAATCAGGGACTCCCTCTGCTTCACTTTCAGACTGGGCAGCCTGTGCTAACTCTCACAATACTGGGTCGGCTCACTGAGCCTCAGCTAGGGAAAATCCATTTGATTCATTCCCTGGGTCTCCCAACTTTTCAAAGAAAGTCTTGGATAGGCAGACCTCATGGTCATCTGCCTGCAGTGCCAATTTAATCTCCTCTGGGGGAGCTGTTTTGATCATGGTCTGTTCCATTACACATTCAGGGAAACTGCAGGGGTCTGTCTCCCGCCATGGCCCTATCTCTCTGACCTATGGTGTCTTTCTTTCACTACTGAGGGGGCTACCATCTTCACCCCTGTCAGATCATTACCTAGGAGCAGGTCAACCCCGTCCACAGGTAAACTAGGGACAATCCCTGCCGTCACTGGTCCCGAAACTAGGTCACATTCCAGGTGCACCCGATGTACAGGTACAGGAAAACACTGCCCTCCAATATCATTCACCACCATTCTGGTGTTCATTGCACTCTCTGGGGGAAAGGTCAGGTCTTTTCCCAGTAAAAGGGACCTAATGGCCCTGTGTCCCTGAGAATTACTATGGGCTTGCTTGCCCCACTCGAGGGGTATGTGGTTGCTTTCCCTTCAAATACAAAACCCTGATAACCCTCAGGAATCCTGTTAAATTTTCCTTCACTTGCAGTAGTAATCTTCCTGGGTTGCACTTTTACTGCAGTTAAACCACAGCTTGTTCTGCTGTGTTTTCTATCAGGTTATCTTCTTCATTGAGTGGGTGTGCCCTGATTAACCCTACAGGTTTGCCCTTTAGTTTCCAGCAGTCAGCTCTTAAATGCCCTGCTTTATTACAATGGAGGCACAGAGGTCTCCAGGTCTCACTCTTGCTCACAGCACCTTCCTTTTTGGCTAGAGGAGGGCTCCCTCTATCCCCTGCTTTCCTTTCTCTCCCAGGACTGCCTGGGCTCCTATCACCTTCCCACACTCTGTCCTTTTCGGATTTGTGGGTGTGATCAGGAAAGGTTCTCCCCTGGGAAACTGACTTATAAATTAAAGCAAACTCATCAGCTAGAATGGCCGCTTGCCTGGCTCTCTGAACCCGCTGTTCCTCTACATGGGTCTTTATTGAGAGTGGGAGAGAGTGTTTAAATTCCTCTAACAGAATTACTTCTCTGAAATTCTCATAGCTGAGCTGTACTTTAAGAGCCCTCAGCCACTGGACAAAAGTCAGCTGCTTACTTCTTTCAAACTCCAGATAAGTTTGATTAGATTGCTTCTTTAAGGTTCTAAACTTTTGATGATAGGCTTCAGGTACTAATTCATATGCCCCGAGGATAGCATTTCATGTCAGTTCATAATCTGATGAACTCTCATCTGGCAACAGGGAATAAACCTCATGGGCTTTTCCAATTAGCTTGCTTTGAGGTAAAAGAGGCCAGGTCTCAGCTGGCCATTTTAGTTGCCTTGCCAGTTTCTCAAAGGACACACAAATTCTTCTACATCTTTCTCATTGAATTTTGGAATTAGTTGAACCAGTTTTAATAATTCTGTACCCAGCCCTGAATTATGCTCCTCCATATTGGCTATGCTTTCACTGGGGTTATTCTGTCGCCCCCCAATTAACTCAAGCCACTTCAGTTCTCTTTCTTCGCATTCTTTCTGGAATATTCTTTCTCCCTCTCTCTCTCCTCTCTCTCTCGTTCCTTCTCCCGTCTTTCATTTTCTTCACGTTCCTTCTGGAAGGCTCTTTCTTTCTCCCTCTCTCTTTCCTCAAATTCAAGTTTCCTCTGTTCCAATTGTATCTTTGCTAACAATACCCTGTTGGAGTCTGCTTCTAACCCTGTTTCTGATTCTTCAGATTCAAGGGAAAAATGGCTGGTCACTAGTCCTAGGAGTTCAGACTTCCTAGCCTTGCCAGGTACAGTGATCCCACACTGCTCAGCCATTTTCCTCAACTCCTCCAAAGACAGTGCTTTTAACTTATCCCAAGTTACTTCACCCTGGCTTGGGGAGATACTAGCTTCAGTTGCAGACATGTTCAAGAACACACAGCCACAAGAAAGCCTGCATTGAAATCTTGCACTTTTTGATTGGGAACAATGTGGCTTCCCACTTCTAATTTCTCTTGTTTGTCTGTGGATAAAATTCAGGAAGGCAGCACCCAAATTTCTGTTACGACCAGGTGAGGAAGGTGTCTAGGGTTCCCTTTCAGCCTTCACCTGGTCTTACTGTAACAGGGTTTAATTTTAAACACATCGTGTTTTTAGCTCCCCCATGCTGAACCCTGGTTCACCGCTTTCCAATTATAAGGCAAAGAAACCAGAACATACAGGTTTTCTTTGGTTTAAAGAAGAAAAGTTGAAATTTATTGAACTTAAACTCTAATTCAGTTGATGCCTATGGATATATGACGCGCCCACGTTAGCATGCGTACGCGATACACATGGCAAATAGGGACAGAAAAGAGCAGAAGAAAAATAAAGTAGAAAAGTTTGAGACAACATCTGAAGAATTTTTGTTATGCTTCTTCAAGCTCACTGTAGAGCCCTTGATTGTAGGTAGATCTTGCTTTTTGTTGGGGCCCAGTATTCTTCTTAAACCTTGTTCGCTGCAGGAGACTCTTCTCTCTTGGGGTTCATGTGTCTTCAGTGGATTCAGAGGCTTGTGAGAAAGAGATGGGAGCAGACAGGAGAGGGATCTTCTCAGTCCAGGAACAAACAGACACTTTAAGTTCAAACTCTCTGTGGCTAGTTCAAAAGAAAAGCCTGGAACAGGCAGTTAGTCCTATGACCTAAAATAAAACCAAGAAATTCTGGAACCACTCAGCAGGTCTGGCAGCATCTGTGGAAAGAGAAGCAGAGTTAATGTTTCGGGTCAGTGACCCTTCTTCGGAACTAGCAAATATTAGAAATGTCAAAGGTTATAAGCAAGTGAGGCGGGGGTGGGGAAAGAGATAACAAAGGAGAAGGTGTAGATTGGACAGGGCCACATAGCTGACCGAAAGGTCATGGAGCAAAGGCAAACAATATGTTAATGGTGTGTTGAAAGACAAAGCATTAGTACAGATAAGGTGTTAACGGACTGAATATTGAACAGCAGCAAGTATAAACATGAAAAAAAAACCAGTGGGTAAGCAAACTGAACAAACTAAGATAAAATGAAATAAACAAAAAAAAAGTAAAAAAGAAAAAAAGAAAAAAAAAACTAAAAATAAAAGTAAAATGGGGGGCCCGTCATGCTCTGAAATTATTGAACTCAATGTTCAGTCCGGCAGGCTGTAGTGTGCCTAATTGGTAAATAGTCATATGACCAGCTGGTTTAACCAGTCCTGGCCCTTATGGATTGTATCCTCCTTAGCAGGCCCTGGAATGGCACTTCCTCACCTTCGATTTCCAGCCACGACCCAGCAGTTTAACAAGTCATTTCTTTGCTTCAACAACAGTTAAAAATCAATGTTCATGACAAAATTGATGTGCCTCAATCTTGGCAGTTGGGGGCTTGGCATGACATTATGAACAGCTAGTCTTCACACTTCAAATGCCCTTCAAATAATCTATAACAATTATATTTTTAAAAGAATTCATCACTAAAAGGATGGAATGGACATTTTATTTAAGATACTCTTTTTCTTTTCAAAAAGATACTTCAAACATAACATTTGTAAAAGTTACATAATGCATAACACTTCAAATTTGACATTTAATAAAGTGCAATACAATTCAATTTCTTTCAATACAGTATGTGGCACTCTGAGGTGCCTCACTACACCTATTACAGGTTATATTTACAATACACAGTTCCTGATCAAGCGTTCTCTGATGCATACAACCCAAGGGTTTTATGGGGGTTCAGGTCCTTGGGTGCACTATGGCGGGAGGGCCTTAGACTGTGGCCTATCCCCATTGAGCCTTTGTGGCAGCTGCCCCAAGCTTTAGTGCATCCCTCAGCACGTAGTCCTGGACTTTGGAATGTGCCAGTCTGCAGCACTCGGTCACGGACGGCTTTTTGCACTGGAAGACCAGCAAGTTTTGAGTAGACCAAATTTTTTTCTTGTTGTTGGCTAATAGCAGAACCTAACAGTGCCATTAGGTACCTGATGTTTGGATCAGTGCCAGTCAACCAATGCCCTATATAGCCACACAAAGCACAAAGACAATTAATTTGCTTTAGTGAACACAAAAAACATTTTTTTAAATGGGAAAGCATAATTAAAAGACAATATACAACCTTTACACATCAAGAAAGAAAGAATTTGCAATTATATTGTTCTTTTTGCCTAAAGTGCTTCCAAGCCAAGGAAATACTTTTGAAGTGCATTCAACATCATATGTAATGTAGGCAAAAACACACAGCATCCCACAAACAACAATTAAATAAATAACCAAATAATTTGATTGGGTGATTTTGTTTGAGGGATGAATGCTGGCTGGGACTTCTCCAGTTGTACAGAGCCTTGGTCAGACTCCATCTGGCATCCTGCATTCAGTTTTGGGTACTGAACCCCAGGAAGGATATATTGATCTTGGAGGGAGGTATAGCACAGAATCACCAGACTGATACAGGCGGCTGAATTTCATGAGCGTGCCGCATCTTGCGGTGGCACGCTCGGATCTCGCCGGCATGCCCGCACTCAGCGGCTGCTGCAGAGCCCCCACAATATTATGCATGGGGGCTCAATTAAAAGGAGGGGGCAGATGGCCGCCCCTGTTGACGTAGGGGGGAGGCCGCCCTGTCCCAGGCAACAGCCTCTGGTGCCATCGCGCAGGCGCTGTCGCCATTTTTAAAGGATTTCAAGCCCTGAACAGGTGATTAAAATTTTTAAGGAGAAAGGATGATGCAAATTTAAGTAAAACATGTAATAACATTCTTGCTCCCCTCACACACACCCCCAAGGAAGAATAGATGGATTCATTGGACATTCCCCCCAGCAAAAACGTTTGTGTTGATCCCGACCTTCCCCCACCACCAACCCCCCCACCTCCCACGGCCGATCTTTAGCAGCTTGATTGGCCCCTTCCCACCAATCAAAAGTGTTTTCCCCCGCAACCCCCTCCTCCCGCCCTGAAATTTGCAATCCTCTCCCCTCTCCACCAGTGTCTCAGTACTGGAGTTCCAAAGGTGTGCGAGTTGTGGACGGCCGCCTGATCCAGGTAAGATCATTACCATTTATTTTAATGCATTTTAATATTTAAATGAAGGCTCGGCTGCCAAGCGGCAGGGGGTCCGCGCCGAGGCCTCGCCGCTGCCTGTAATACGAGGCGGGGCCTTCTCGGTGTCATGGGTCATGGCGGCCTCTCCCGCAAGTATTTTCCGGGCCCCCCTACCATGACCCACGGTGTCGAGGGGCTGGTAAGATCCAGCCCAGGGGCTTAGAGGGTTAGATTTTGAGGAAAGGTTGCATAAACCTGAGTTTAGAAGGTTGACGAGTGATCTAAATGAGGTGTTTAAAGTGATAAAAGGATTATTCCCTTTGGTGGGGCAATCCAGAACAAGGAGGCACAGTCTTAAAATTAGAACTAGGTCATTCAGGAGTGAAATCAACTAACATCTTTTTCACTTGCAGAGTGGTGGAAATCTGGAACTCTTATAAAAAAGGCTTGCATTTATATAGTGCCTTTCACATGCACCGGACATCTCAAAGCACTTTACAGCCAATCAAATACTTCTGAAGTGTAGTCACTGTTGTAATGCAGGAAATGTGGCAGCCATGTAGCACACAGCAAACTCCCACAAACAGCAATGTGATAATGACTAGATAATCTATCTTTGTGATCTTAATTAAGGGATAAAAATTGGCCAGGACACTGGGGATAACTCCCTTGCTCTTCTTCAAAATAGTGCCATGGGATCTTTTACATCCACTCAAGCAAGCAAACAGAACCTCGATTTAACATCTCATCCAAAAGACAGCACCTCCGATAGTGCAGCACTCCCTCAGTACTGCACTGGAGTGACAGCCTTGATTTTTGTGCTCAAGCCATAGAGTGGGACTTGAACCTGGAATCTTATGTTTTAGTGGTGAGAATGCTACTAACTGAGTCACAGCTGACATTTTCAATAGATTTTTGTTGGGTAATTGTATTAAGGGGTATGGAGCAAAATGGGTGAATAGTGTTGAGGTACAGTATAGCCATGATCTAACTGATTGGCAAGCAAGCTTGAGCGGCCGTATGACCTACTCCTGTTCCTAAGTTTATATGACACCAGGACACTTTCATCTCTTTGAAAATTGCCATGGGATCTTTTACATCCACCAGAGAGGGCAGAAGGGGTCCTAATTTAAATTCTTATCTAAAAGACAGCACTTCCAACCATGCAGCACTCCTTGAGTATTGCACTGATAAAACTGTTGGGATCAGTCTTGATATAAGTCAGTATGAAAACAGGTGCAACCTTCTAATAGCAGACTTTTTATTTTAGCTTTCTTTTTGTGATTTTATGGGCTGAAAGTAACTTTTGGTCTATTTGGAAAATTAGCATTCACAACAGAAGGGTTAATTCCCTGATCGGGTGCTCTTGGCGAGAAGCTGTGCCTGAAGGCAGCACTGGTCAGCAAAATAACTAATAGCAAATTAGACACTGTGCTTCTAGTCGTTTCCAACCATTGCTTCCTTTCTAGGAATCAGCCTCATATTCTACTCCAGCAGTGGTTGACACAAATTCTAAAGAAAGAAAGACTTTAGGGTAGAAATTCCAATGGAACTGAATATCAGGCACTGCATATAACAGGCAGCCGATCAAGTACCTCCAGTTTTGCGCTACCGCCTGTAATGTAGTGCAGTGGTGATTTCACCTTTAAGAAACTGTACCTTTAAGAAATTGTACCTTTAAGAGACCAGGCCACTGATGACATCATCATACATATATAAGGAGGAGACACCATTTTTAGAGAAACATTCAGCACATGGATTTACAGAGAACAGATATACACACCAGCGAAGAAAAGACCTGGACCGGAAATCGTGCAATGTAGATAAGTAAGACAATAAGTATTGTTTGTATTGAATCAGAATATAAAACCTGCAGTTATCATTTGGTGAAGACTTAAGGACACAGCACGGCACTACACCGCCTGAGATGAATGTCTAACCCCCTGCATTTATATAGCACCTTTCATGACTTAAGAACATCCCAAAACAGCTTAAGGCCAATTAAATACTTTTGAAGCATAGTCACTTTGGTAATGTAGGGAACACAGCAGCCAATTTGCATACATCAAGGTCTCACAAACAGCAATTAGATAAATGACCAACAACATCCCCTCTAATTTTTTTTGTTGTGCATGGTTTATTCATTTAAGTGCATGGGCCCTTTAAATTTTTTTGTGTGACTGCACCCACATGGTAACTTAAATGAGTCAATTTGCCCTCTGTCTGTGTGGGAACTTCCCGCTTAGAGGGAACATTGATGACCAGATAAATATTGGCTAGGAGACCAGAGAGAACTCCTTTGTGCTTCAACACAATGCAATGGAATCTACTACATTCACCTGAGAGAGTGGACGGGACTCAGTTTAACGTTTCACCTGAAAACCAGCACCACCATCAGTGCAGCATCTCTTCAGTACTGGCCTGAAGTTTCAGCCTTGTTTACATGCTCAAGTCTCTGGATTGGTACCTGAAGCCACAACAGTCTGACTGAAAGGTGAGCGTGCTCGCACTGAGCCATGGCTGAAAACTTCAAAAAAAAACTGTAACTATTTCATCGCCTGACACTGCTGTCTCACCTTAAAGAAAATAATATTCATCTGGGGTTGTAAAAATGATTAGAAGTCACAATGCTTTTGCAAATTCTTTTGAAGGCTTGCCTTTTTCCGGACCTACCAATATCCATTTATTAAAAGCAAACACAGTTCCATACAGTAAATTGGTTTGCAATATGCACACTGTTAGTGATCATAAATACTAACATTTCCCCAATAGCAATAATTCTGTATTTGTAGGTCCTAAGAATTCATTGTGAAATTTCAGCTGTAAAGGTTTAGCACATTCATCTCAAATTCCTCTTTCTGTTGATTCACTAGAGGCATTCACCCATTTAAAATGAATAGATGGGCACCTCTGCTAAAATATCAGACAGGAATTTCGTATGAATACATTAAGCCTTTGTATAATTTCATGGCCATAGTTCATGGATTTTTTTAAAGGGTATTTATTACACTGGAATAATCATCTATAATAATGTATTACAATTTATATTGCATTGTTTCTTTAACTCTTTCTTCCTGCAATTCATTGTGAAGTCAGCAATACCCCTGCAGTTTACGGATTTAATAAAAACAGAACAGTCGCTTGGTAACTATAATATGCCACAAATGTTGAAGTGTGGAACACCAATGGACCATTAATTCTACAATTGCCTTTCCTCACTTAAGTACATCTCATTAAAAATTCTTTTTTTCAGTCATTAAAACCTCTTAAAGATGCCCTTGCTTTAAAACATTGTAATATGTTGAATTCATTATCAGTTTCAACCTGTTGGTAACAATTAACTTAGAGACCGCAGCAGTCCTGCTCAGGGGCACTGTTGTAGTGAATGGCCCATATACTGGAGAGGCCCCACTGATTATATGGAATTATACAACACAGACTTCCCTGCAAATCAGGTTCTCTGTTTTTATCCATTAGAGAGATGTTATAGCTTTCCATCAGGGGAAACACTAAATCACTGGATAAAGAGACTGACATAAAGCATTGTCAATGTAGTTCCAGAGCAGGTCAGCAGCACTGCAGCTGTCCCAAAGTTTTTATCATGGGGCAATAGGACATTATAACTGAGGTCAAAGGCCACACCAGATGTGAACAGGCAATTACTTCGATCACACTGTGCTGTCACTCCAGGGACATTTGACAGGCGCTGTGTGTGTGACTCTTTAAAGGCACCACCACAACCCAATTACAGAAGCCTTGCATTCGGACAAGCAAATGACATGTGGATTGTACTCAATAAAACCCTTCTTCCGTATCATACAAAAGAATTCCAAGATCTGGACTAATAGTGTTAAGTGCTTATAATGTGAACTGCATATAGATTTGGGTAATCAACTGGAGATTACCTCTCTATAAACTGGCTATAATTGCATACTGTTTGCTAATCCTCTAGCACGAACTTCGCCATACCTTCACATCAGCTGCTGATGCAGAAATAAACTAAACACAGAATAGAATCAAAGATGAAGACATCACAGATCTAAGATAACCAATGAGCTCAGATTACAGCTATAAATCTTTTGTTGTTTACAATGATACCTGAATTCATAAGTTAGGTACCTTTAAAATGGATTCCAGGTATCCATTGTTCTCTATATAAAGAAGGAAAGAGAAGAATTTATTTCCTGCTGTATTACATTTTATTGTAGCTCCACAAGAAGAGCAATGTATGCATATTTAGTGCAATAAAAAACCATGGGTTAAGTTATTTATTTATATATTTTAGATTTAAATTCCACTTTGTTTTGCTTTTGTACCATTCCCAATCAAGATGATGAGCAACCCAGTTGGTCCCAGTCCTGCATCAATGCTGCTTTATAACAAAGTGGTGAGTACAAATAACTCAATTCCTCTTTATGGTCCCTCCTTTCTGACAGCAAAGTGCATGACTTCTGTTGACATCACCTCTGATCATTTGATTGAGATCGGACACCACCCAATGGGTCATTAGGGACACAGACCCACACCCTTCCACTCCAAGCTACTGCATTGTTGACAGTTCACATGATTATATTTAGCACCAAAAGGAGCTTCACGGCTCTTTTGGAACATAGGCTCTGGGCTGAATCTTCTGTGTCTGCTGCCGATGACGGCGGCAGGTGAAGACAATGGTAACCCGCCCACATGGGCCACATGTCGCGGAGCCGCTGCAATCTTCCATGTTGCGGCTCGTTTAAATAGCCAGGGCGGGCCATCCCACCCACCCCCCGATCACATGAAGAGAGCTGGCTGTCCGTTCCTGGCAATGGCGTCAGCTGCCTGTGCTGACGCCATTTTTGAAGGTCTTTGAGCCCTACCGGTAAATGTAAATATTTGAAGCACAAGTAAATAAAAATAAATAAAGACATTTCTTCTGCCCCTCTGCCACCCCCCCCATAACAATTAAGTTAATTACTTGCCCCCTCTTCTCCAAAACACTTACCCTGTCCACCTGACCCTCACCACCCCCCCCCCCCCCCCCACCAAAACTGCACAAACTTTAAACTTCCCACCTTCCCCTACACCCATGATGTTACTTTGATCTTGCTCCCACACCCCCCCTCCGCCACGCTGATAAACTTACCTCCTCCCCCCTCCCCACTGGTGTGGCGCCTCGTTTCCCCAGACGGGGATCTGAAGACACAGGAGTGCCGGTCACCGGCCTGAAGATCGCAGCAGGACATGAGGCGGCGGCATAATTATCATTAATTCATTAATTTTAATTTATTTATATATTCAAATTGGGATCACGCCACCGAATGGGAGGGGGGTGGGTGCGGGGGCCACAACGAAACCTTGCTGCCGTCGGTAATATTGGGCCCTCCCACCGTCAGGGTGCGTAGCAGCCCTCTCCTGGAGGCATCTTCAGGCACGCTTCCCGCCTCGGACCCCGACGCCTGGGAGAGAACAAACTCCAGCCCACTGTTTTGCAGGCAATTGCGATAGCATTTTGTACACAGCAAGGTAGTACAAAAAAAAACTGAGATGAATAATGAGCTTTTTTTTGGTAGCCTTCATTGAGGGAGTAATACTGTCATTAGGGAAGCTCCCTGTTCTTCTGTGAAGAAGTGCCATGGAATCTATCACATTAAACATTACATTGATTCATCATTCTATGATTCGATGATTACATTGCATGATATAGACCAATATGTTCTTCTAGCATGTAAGCACATTAAAAAAACAGATGATATGACACCACAAATAACATTGAAGGACCTGCCCACTGAGGTACGCACCCTAACAATGTACCTTTGTTATTCTGAGGAGTCATAGATTATATCAGGAGGGTCTTGGCAGCAAGAAATTTTCGTGGTTGTATTTATCTGCATTGCAGGTGGGAGCATGAATGGGAAGGTAGGCAGGTTACAACTTGTAACGTTATAAGGCTCCAGTCCCACGCTAGGACTTGAGCACAATAATCACGGCTGGCACTCCAGTGCAGTGCTGAGGGAGTGCCGCACAGTCGGAGGTGCTGTCTTTTGGAGACGTTAAATGGAAGCGTCGTCTGCCTTCGAAAGGTGGATGCAAAAGATCCCATGGCAGAATTTGAAGAAGAGCAGGGGAGTTATCCCTGAACCCTGACCACTTCAAAAGTACTTCATTGGCTGTAACGCTTTGAGACATCCAGTGGTCGTGAAAAGTGTTATCTAAATGCAAGCCTTTCTTTCAAACATATTTGCTGTATTATAGTTTAACCCTGTTTTCAAGCTTGTTGATGTTGTTACATGTGATCCACTCCTTCAATACTTAATAATTTTTGTATGTTAGTATTTTGCTCACATATTTCATCAGGATAAATGAGTATATCTAATAATGCTACTTGTCAGCCCTTGACTCAGTGGTAGGACTCTTGCCCTTGAGTCAGTAGGGCATAGGCTCAAACCCACTCCAGAGACTTAAGCCCATAATGAGGAAATACTGCACTGTTGAAACTGTCATCTTTCAGATAAATGGTATAATCAGCTTTCTCATATTGATGTAAAAGATCACATAACATTATTCGAAGAACAAAGGAGAATGTTAACCTGCATTTATCCCTCAGTCAGCAATTTAAGAGCTATTACTGTATGTGGGACTTTGTGCAAGTTGGCTGCTGTGTTTTTCTGCATTACACCCATACATACATTCCAAAAGTACTTAATTACTGAGATGTCATGCAAGGTGCTGTATAAATGCACGTTATTTAATTATCTGACTGTGATTGACAGCAGGCATAACTTTGACAAACTTTTATTGGGAAGGGGCAGGAAAGAAAAGCCAGAAAAGCTGCTTCTCATTCCTTCACAATCACGTCACAGTGTGTTCTGATGTCATTTACTCTGTTACATCATGTTTTTGTAAACGTAAAAGGAAAAAAAAAGCTTGTCAGGCACTTTATGTATGAGTACAGTACCTCTTTCAATAACTCTAAGTCAGGAAAAAAGGTAATGGGCCTAACTTTTCTGTGTCGGCACCGAGGAACAATATTCCCAAGTCACAAAGATTGGGGAAATGGTGATGGAGAACATTAAAACCGGAGTTCTGCCACCTTTACAAGGCCCAGAATCTCTGAAGTTGCTTTTGAAAGGTGCCTGTGCCTTCACGGCAATAGGCACAGGTCAAGGGTTGCCATGGAACTGAGGTGGGTAGATGTCTCCCAATGGTGGTGTTTTTCTTGTGGTACTTGTACAACGATTCAGTTTGGGCACCTCTGTAAAGTCATGATCAATTTATCCTTAAACCTGCTTGGCGCCCTTGGAATTTCACAGGTTGTACAGTCCTAATGCCATGTCTCCTCTTACCTCCATTTCCTGTTGTTGCTGTGAAAGGCATCCAGAATCAAAGATGCTGGCAGTCAGCCTTGTGCACAAATGTCTTGAGATCTGATCTGACCAGGCTGTAAGGCAAAGAAGGTCCAAAATAGTGAGTGGCCTACTTTTTACTGCAGGGAGCCTTAGGATCTTTATGCTTGGAGGCCTTTTGGCTGCTGTTGTCCAATAGCAGCCACTGAGCCCTGAGGCTGGTGTCACTGCCTGCAGCTACATTTATGTTCCAGCCTCTCTTTCCTGGGGCAAAGTATTGCCAAGGGGCAGGCCTGCACTGGTCATGTTACCAACCTAGACTACCAAATTTGAGCACTCTGAAGACTGAACAAGCGGACTGCACCTCGTTTGTGCTTTACCTGCCTAGCATCCGGGAAAGGCTGGGATAGGGGGTCATTGTACTTCCATTTTCCTTGACAATGTAAATGCAAACAGACTGAGAAGGGGACAACTGTGCTTACCTGCAGTCTGACTCTATTTACTGAGCAGCATGCAGTAAACTGACAGCCTTGCTATTGAATCTGAACAAGAGGTAGGTGGAGGAAAGCGTCTTCAGAAAATATTTCTGGAAAAAAAACTCTTCTGTATAAAGATGAATAAATGAAATATCTAACTATTTCTTAAAAAGACAGATACTCCATATCCTAGTGATAGAGATCGAGTTTTTAATGGTAGGGACAGGAGTTCCGACACATGAATGTGTTGCAGCACTTTGTTTGAGTTTGGTCAATTCTTAGCCAAGATACCTGCTGGAATGTCTTGGGATCACGGAATTTTCTACCTCAGGAGAAGAGCAAGATTAGTTTTGTCCATCAGTAGGACCACTTGGCCTTTCTGGCTGAAGGTTGATATGATGAGATTAAATGCCTTTATGAGGGAAAAAGAATTAGGAGAAAGGTAGATCATCATCTAAACAGAATGTGGAGAAAATATATGTTTCCTATTTCTTTAGTTCCATTTGCTGCTGTTGTACTTTGCGCCAATCAAGTTTCACAGTGAAAGTATGATGGCAAAGGCATGACAACAGGAAGTAGGCCCTGATTTTAAAGTGGGGGTGGGGGGGGGGGGGGTGCGGGTTGCGGTGCGGGTACAGTGCACACAAGTCTCAAAACGGGTGACACACACACCCGGTGAGTCTGGAGATGTGGAGACTTGACTGATCATAATGGCTGGGTCTCATCTGTATAAAGTTTCCTGAAATCATGCTCGTATCTGGCCGGATCCACTCCTAGCCCTGTGGGCAGGAGTGGGAATTGAGGTGGTGCCTAGCTGCCTCCAAGGCGAAGGGAAAGGCCCCGGCATAAGGGTTGTGCTGGGGTGACATTCCCACACAAATGCTGACGTGGAGAGGGAAAGAGATGGGGCAAGAGAGGCTATGAGGACATCTTTCTGCTTCTCCAAACAATCATATATTTTACTTACCTTAACCTCTACTGGCTGCTCTGCTGCCCCGCCCCCGCCAGGCCTCTCTGGCAGCTTTGACACCAGGTGAGCCTCCACTGACTCTTCGCAAAAATCACCTTGATTTTACATTTAAATTAGGCTCTGGTTTGTCTACAGCAAAATCCTTGACTGTCTTCAGAGTTGGTGAAGGTAGGATGTTGCCGGGGGGGAACGGAGCAACCTCAGGCTGGTAGGTGGACGACTTCCACGAAGCCTTCTCCCTGTGGGCAGGGATTGCTGGGGGTTAAAATTGACCCCTTAAATGTGATAAATAGGAAGTGCACACCAGATACAAAGCTTTTAATATATTATAGAGAATCATAGATAATCTGCTGCCAGAAATGCTGCAGGAAACTTCATGCTGCACCAGAAATAATGGATAGTCCAATAAATGGAACTGATTGCACGGCATATAACAAAGTTGTTTACACTGAAGCGTATGAGGTATCCATGCATACAGATATGTAGTCTGGTGCGATATATTGTTATCATTTTATGACCTAGAAATTGCTTTACACTCAGAGGCAACCCTGTGCTGCCTTGCTGAAACCACTGAGCAAGAGGGCTATGCCAAATTGGCTCTGTCCTGTTATCAGGATGCAGCTAGTGGGATGGGAATGCCAGTCGTACCCCAAGAAGCAGTGCACAGGTCGTGCAGATGGGGGAGATTGGCCAGTGGGGATGCCAGCACCAGATTTACCATGAGTCCAGGGTGGGGGCAAAAGAGGTTCAGGAGGTGGGGCAAGAGGTGGTCGATTGTGGAGGCAGTCCTGATTCTTCTGGCTCCACATTCAAGTAAGCAAAAATTGTTTCAGTTAGCTTTTTGTTGGCAGCTTCCAGCAATCATTGGTTTGGCTATGGTTCATCTGAGAAAACAGTGTGTAGCAAGCATGATGCATGCTGTGTTCATTCCTGATCCAATATTTGGACGGGACCTGATATAAATGTTAGGCCTTCGATTTTGCATAAGGTATGCGCCCAATGCTTGTATCAGGAAGGCAGCAGGCCATCCTAACCAATACGGCAAGCGATGCATGCAAAATGACCATGTGCATATTGCACTCCATATTGGACCCTCCAGCATCTGTTCCTCACCTGAAAAAGCGCCGCATGATCCAATTTCTAGGCCTTTGTGTCCAGGATCTATTATCACTCCCATCATGGGGCCACTTTCACTGTCTAAATTGTGGATCAATAGCAATCAATAGTTACATGGTCACATCCTAGTGACACAGAGCTCTCATCCAATAAACTTACCTAGTAAATCCATGATGGCAGCCCCTCTTTATGAGATCACACTGTGTAATGAAGGCAAATAACGAATGGAACTCATTTTGGAGAGAAAGAAAAAACAAGCAAAGACTTGGAAATATTTAAGATGGAGGTTAGATGGTTATTATCAATTCAGCCTCTGTGTAGTGGGTTTAAGTAGCCTTTGTACTCATAATTCTGGGTGCAATTGCATCTATTTTACACCAAAACATGCATATGAGCTTTGCAGTCTGATTGCCTTATGGGCACAAAGCATTGGCATATTCATTGCCAATGAATCATAGCGCAACTCAAATGCTGCAGTAGGGTATTGTACAGATTCAATTTCTCCTGCTAGACATACCCCTGGCAATGTAATTAAAATATGTATTATTAATAAAACTACATTTAATTCATATTTTTACAGAAATGGTTTGGGCATTATATTGCAGTTATTTGCAATTTGCATTGCAAGCAGCGTGCACTGAATATCATTGGTGCAAAGCAAGATTTTGTTTGAAAATAGCCCACAGAGCAACTAAAGAAGAAACTTTCAGGATAACGGCAGGTTGGATCTCAAAAATAAATGAATAGCAAGCTACAAATACGATGGAGTGCTTTTTACCCATTCTATACGATCAAGATCACATCATTAATACGGAATGTATATTGACTATTTTCCATACTGGGAGGAGATATGCGGCTTAAAGATTTGAAAGCTGCTCCCTTCATCTGTCGTTGTGTATCACTGGTTCAATTATAATACTGAAGAATAGGCATAGGCAATAGGTCTAAAAATGTATGTTCCTGTAATTAATGTAAACCAAAATCTGCCGTTCTTTGGTGTCTTATGTTTTTTTGAAATAAGGAGGACATTTGGAGCTGTGTGTGTATTATTGTCACAAATATATTTTTAAATGATACGGTGCTGTGGCAATGGTGGGATCAGTGTTTTGATGTCACAATAATGGCTGCAATTCACACCATTATTTGCTCAGTGTAAGAGAAGCTGTGATGGAGAACTTAAATATACTTGCTTTTCTTTGAGCCTTATCAAAACATCTCAAAACGCTTCAATCAATGAGGTATTTTCTGAACCACAAAGGCCTAGAAATTCAGACGTGATCTGGCCATAAAGACCACTGCACGTGCCCAAAGACACCAGCATCAAGATCATTGGAAATTGGTCCGCCGTTCTCATGTGTTTATTACCGGAAAGCTACGGATGTCACGGGTGGGTGTGGGTAGCTGCAGACAGAGTGATACCAGCTGGCTGAGATGCTGACTAGAACCTGCAGTTTAATGTGGAGCATTTCTGTTCCTCCTGGTTGCACATTCATGTAAGTATATCTTATATTTTTAGCAGTAGTCTCCAGTGGTCACTTTAAGGGCTGTCGGTTTGGCTGTTGTACACCCAAGAAAAGTGACTACAGCACGCACAGCTGTCAGTTGTGATCCAATTTGGCAAGGGAGCCTGATGCAGGCGTATATTTGCATATGTAATGGACCCGAGGCCTTCTTCAGCTGGGCACCCTGGATGACTTCCAGCAGAGAATGAGCACGAGTGCACAATGCCATTTTGGGCTCTATGGTGCCCATTTTTTGCCCACAAATGGGTGTTGCACTATTGAATTTCTAGGCCACTGACTATTGCTATATAGGCAATTAAGCAGCCATGCTGAATCAAGATTCTGCAAATGCAATTAGATGAATGACCAGTTAATTTGTCTTTCTTTGGTGGTGTTGGTCCAGAAACCAGGAGTAATCCACGCATATCTCTGAATGTTGTGCTGAGATCTTGAATACCCCCCAGTAATAGAAACATGCAATTGGGGTCTTGATTTAATGTCTCATCCAAACGATAATGCAACAAATTTTCTCAGCACTGCCAATGAGTCAAAATCACAATCTGAAGAGAAGGAAAACCTGCACTAACTAAGCCACCTGGTAAAGGGCTACATGTTGAAGGAATTGTAACTACTGAAGGAGAACAAGAAAACAATGACTCTTTCCTATCAACTCCAGCTTGATCTGTTTTCCCATTTCTCACATCCTATTTCCTTCCCCTTCCAGTCGAGATAGTAGGATGGCATTGGGCATTGGCTTCTCCACCATTCACTTTTATGTCACTGACCCAGCAGAAAGCATGGTCCCACTTCAGCAGAAACAATGAAACTCCATCTACTGGCCAATCCTAAACTGAACAAATAGAACTAACCAGCCAGTGATCCCTCAGACTTTGACCAATTATCCACTTAGGTTGTATAAAAACAGACTGAATCTTTGGTTTGATTGTGTTTCTATCATTGAAGGGATGTTACTGGACTGAAGATTATAATGGTATTGAAGAAGATGAACCACTATCACCACCAGCATCTTCATCACCCCGGTCACCATCACCATCACCATCACACCGAGCCACAAAAGGAGATATCAGGTCAGATGACCAAAAGCTTGGTCAAAGAGGTAGGTTTTAAGGAGTGTCTTAAAGGAAGAAAGCGAGGCGGAGAGGCGGAGGCCTCTCTATTCCAAGCTATTCCAGAGCTTGGGGCCCAGACAACTGAAGGCGTGGGCACCAATAGTGGAGTGAGTAAAATCATCATCTGCAAAGGAGATGAGAATTAGAGGAGTGCAGATATCTTGGAGGGTTGTGGGGCTGGAGGAGATTACAGAGATAGGGAGGGTGAGGCCATGGAGGGATTTGAAAACAAGGATGAGAAATTTAAAATCAAGTCATTACTAGGCAGGGATCCAATGTAGGTCAGCACAGGGGTGATGGGGGAACGGGACTTGGTGCGAATTAAGACACGGGTGAGTTATCAATGACCTCAAGTTTACGGAGAGTAGAATGTGGGAGACCAGCCAGGAGTTTGTTGGAATAGTAAAGTCTATAGGTAATGAAGGCATGAATGAGGGTTTCAACAGCAGATGAGATGAGACAGGGGCGAATTTGGGTGGTGTTAGAGGTGGAAATAGGCAGTCTTAGTGATGGCACGGGTATGAGGTTGGAAGCTCATCTCTGGGTCAAATGTGACACCAAGAGTGTGAGCAGACTGGCTTAATGCCAGACTGTCGCCAGGGAGAGGGATGGAGTCAGTAGCTAGGAAACAGAGTTTGACGCAGGAACTGAAAACTATAGCTTCAGTCTTCCCCATATTTAATTGGAGGACATTTCTGCTCATCCAGTACTGGATGTCAGATAAGCAGTGTGATAATTTAGCAACAATGGAGTAGTCAAGAGAAGTGGTGGTGAGGTAGAGCTGATTGTTGTCAGCTTACTTTTATTTATTTATTTATTTAGAGATACAGCACTGAAACAGGCCCTTCGGCCCACCGTGTCTGTGCTGACCAACAACCACCCATTTATACTAACCCTACAGTAATCCCATATTCCCTACCACCTACCTACACTAGGGGCAATTTACAATGGCCAATTTACCTATCATCTGCAAGTCTTTGGCTGTGGGAGGAAACCGGAGTACCCGACGAAAACCCACGCTGTCACAGGGAGAACTTGCAAACTCCGCACAGGCAGTATCCAGAATTGAACCCAGGTCCCTGGAGCCGTGAGGCTGCGGTGCTAACCACTGCGCCACTGTGCTGCCCTTTCATGCAAAAACTAACTGCTTTCGGATGATGTCACTGAGGCAGCATGTAGATGAGAAATAGGAGGGGGCCAAGAATAGATCCTTTGGGGACACCAGAGGTAACGGTGCAGGAGCAGGAAAAGAAGCCATTGCAGTTGATTCTCTGGCTATGATTAGATAGGTTAAGAATGAAACCAGGTGAGAGCAGTCCCACCCAGCTGGACGACAGTGGAGAGGCATTAGAGGAGGATGGTGCGGTCAACCTTGTCAGGTTGAGAACGATGAGGAGGGAAAGTTTACCTTTGTCACAGTCACATAGGATGTCATTTGTGATTTTGGTAAGAGCTGTTTTGGTACTGTGGCAGGGACAGAAATCTGATTGGAGGGATTCAAACATGGATTTTCAGGAAAGATGGGAATGGATTTGGAAGGTGACAACATGTTCAAGGACTTCCTAAATATAATAATACTCAGATATTCTGGTCTACAGATATGTATTAGTTATAAATATGCTGAACCCAATTGAAAGCTGTACCTCATGAGCAGTTGTCTTCTTTTGAAATACTTGAGGAATTGGAGTTCAATCCCATTGAAAATAAATCTATTTCATCCACATTATTCTTCTCTTATTTAGGCATATTCATTTTGCAAGAATTCACATGAAAACATTAACAAAAACATTTTGCTTCCCAAGAATATTTCTTGTTGCAATAAAACTTATTGGTGAAAGGCCAGTACCACAGTCTTTACCTCAGGAAACTGCAATACAATGATACAGACAATAACTGTAAATCTGGGTTTGTAAAGAGTCACATATATAATCTGAGAAATAAAGGTCAATGCACAACATTAACCTGCACCTTAAATTCATCAGTTAACTAGTGATTGCAGTGAGAGCATGCATAAAATGATTATGGGTTTTCAGATTAAATGTTTTAAATGTTTAATTTCTGTTGGTAGAAAAGAAGGTCTTGCCTATAATCTCCCAATCTCTTAACATAAATACATGAGTAGGAATGAAAACAATACTTGGTGAACCTATTGGTCATATATTGTAAAATAGATTTTTCCTCATAAATTTTAAGGAGTATTTTTAATGAGATAGGACATAAAAACTTGTAAGTGGACAAGGCGGATCATGGAAACATTCAGGATGAAAACCTTTCAAGGTGAACCCTAAGGATGTGTTTTACTATCGAACTAAGAGGAAATCTGAAAGAGGTTTCACATCTCAATGGAAAGCAGCCTGCCTGATGCTCTGAAGTATTATATCAGGGAATATTCCCTCGTGTTGTTAAGTATCATTTCATGTTGTGTTACCCTGGTCAAGCTCTTAAATATCATATCATGAAATATTATATTCCCAGGCACTCTTAAATATATCAAGTTGTGTTACATCATCCGGACTCTTAAATATGTTATCCTGACGGAGTTCTTTGGGGCTGTGTTACCCGTAGTCTGTGTGTGTCAAATGGGTTTGTTAAGCATTAAATTGCATCTATCTATAATGTACAAAAAAAGGTATCATGGCACTGATTTTCTATTTGTCACATCTCATGTCCCGTGGCACAGATCATACTTTTTGATTGGTTCAATTATCGTATTCATAAATCAGTTGTGGATCAAAACTCGGTCGATAGGAACTGTGTGAATTCAAAGCAAGCATCCGTGAAAGCAATGAATCAAGGATAGATGCTGAGTAAAATGTACCAGTAAAAGAAATAGGAAGCTAAATCAATTAAATTACTGAATAACATTTTGTGAAGTTTCTTTGTGCAACCATCTTGAAATTATTCCCCCAGCTGAAAATTTACAGGTAAAAATACTCATTCTTACTTTGGCCTGCATGGTGTGGTAAATCCCTGGAAAATGATTTTTACAAGAACTCTACTCTGTATCAACAGCTTGGGACAAGTTGGTATGAATTAATTGGATCTTCTATTATTCATTTGGGCTTTCCCATCCTTTTTGTTAGTGGACAAAAGGGAACCAGAATCACACATTCACAACCTGGGATTCCAGTGGTTAGGACTTGCATAATATTTTACAATGATTCTTATTATTCAATTTCCTTGATTTTTACAATTTAATTTTAAAAAATGTTTTATGCATTTCTTTTTCCTTTAAAAATAAGACCTGACCTTAAAGTTGAATCAGGCATCCATTTTCCAATACTGGCATTGCTTTAAGTAGGGTATCCCTCGCTTGGGCCTCAGTTAAGATCGCAGCTATGGTTTGATGATGTAATTGGTCCGCAATCTGCATATTTAAAGAAAACCCTGCCGCGCTTGAGCGTCCTTTTTGGTCATCACCTTATGTTCTCCATTAAGCTGAGCATTTGTTATTGGAAGTGAATTTTGTAACATGATAAGGCATTAAAATATTACAAGCTTTACCAGGAGGTTTTATGTTTGAAATTAAATGCGTGTAATTGTGTAACCTTTTGGAGGTCAGTGTCAATGTGAAAAGTTTGTTCCTCAATTCCATATGGGCTTTGAGATGCCTTATTGTCAGTTGCAGAGGTAAAAAAAAATAGAATTCAGCGTGCATCTGTGTCAACAGCTTGTAAAATATTTTTATGAATGGCAGCAAGACTGACATAGAATATGCCAGGATCTGCTGTTTGTAAAGCCTGCCCTCTGCATTGATTGAAAATGACTGCAAATAATGAAATCCCAAGGCAGTCAATATTAGAAGCAGTTAAGGTAAGTTAAATTATATATATATATATATATACTTTTCTTTTCTTTCTTTTGGGCCTCCTTATCTCGAGAGACAATGGATACTCGCCTGGAGGTGGTCAGTGGTTTGTGAAGCAGCGCCTGGAGTGGCTATAAAGGCCAATTCTAGAGTGACAGGCTCTTCCACAGGTGCTGCAGAGAAATTTGTTTGTCGGGGCTGTTGCACAGTTGGGTCTCCCCTTGTGCCTCTGTCTTTTTTCCTGCCAACTACTAAGTCTCTTCGACTCGCCACATTTTAGCCCTGTCTTTATGGCTGCCCGCCAGCTCTGGCGGATGCTGGCAACTGACTCCCACGACTTGTGATCAATGTCACAGGATTTCATGTCGCGTTTGCAGACGTCTTTAAAGCGGAGACGTGGACGGCCGGTGGGTCTGATACCAGTGGCGAGCTCGCTGTACAATATATATATATGTCTGTATATCATGAAAAGCAAGAGAAAAACAAGCTCTGCAACTTTATCTGAGGTAACTTTGAAAGTAAAAGTACTGTATATGATACATCAGCTGACCTCCTACAAATAAAATCATTATGCACATAAGACAGCCAAGCACAGAAATAGCTGAGGAGAAAACCAATAAGTGGGGGAAAAACCTGGCCCTTAAGTTTCGTAATGTATTTCAAATGGTTACAACATCTACCTTTCCTTTGCTTATACTGTGAACTCGGCAACAAGCATAGTTCACATGGGCGTTTCCTAAATTTTGTGGCATCATTCAAAATTGTAGGGAAATTCTGAGTAAAAGCCCTGATTAAAATCTGCAGATTTAAGTAGATCATTTTGGGAACAGCATGAGATTTTCCTCTATGGGGTAGAGTGCCAATGGGGCAGGATTTCAATCCACACCTCCATGTCTGCCCCATTCCTGATCTTTTCTTTTGGTTTGGAACTCAATAAGTATCCATGGCAGGCTTCCACTTGATTCCTCCAGTGCAAATGTAGAGAATTCCACCTGTGCTAGAGTGGGCTGCAGCACCAGAAGATTTGGAATCCCAAAGATTTGAGATGAATACCCCTGAAGGTGTTGGCAGAGTTCATCATTTCATTGAAAATTTGTACTTTTTAGTCAAACTGTATGTTTCCTTTATTTTTGTTTTCTTTTTTGGAATGTTTCCTCACATTGCCTGCCCCCCATGACTAAGAGGGTATGTAGATATTCTACTCTCAAACCTGTACAACTTCAATACTGAAACTGGCCATCGGTTGATGATTAATGGCGGACTTCTGCCAGTCTTCTTTCCTTTAGTGTGGAGAAGGATCTGGGCTCTGCTTAACAGCTTGCAAATAAGATGGGAACCTCAGTCATGCCAAGGATCTTTGCACAAAGCTCTTCCATACGGGAATTGCTTTCCTATTTGATTTTGCATAGACAATTTTCCCTAAATGCACCCCTTCCCTCCCAAAGGCATACACTCTTGTTGGTGTATGGTTCCACAGCCTCCAGCGTAGATTTGCCAACCCTCCAGAATTGGCCTGGAGTCTCCAGGAATTGAAAATTAATCTCTAGGATACTGCTGCAAGCAACCCATGAGAAAAATCAAAGTGGCATTAAAAAGTGGCATTTTCGTGGAACATTTTCATTTATTAGTCATAGAGATATAAAAGTTCATGGAATAAAAGGCTGCTTGACAGTCAGCAAACATCCAATAGAGTCACGAAAAGTCTGTTCGCTTTCCAGTTGGCGTGGGAAACAGGGATAGGCACCAACATGTTGCACCACAGACATTTGACAAAATTATTGTCTCAGCCATGGACATGGGGGCAATTAATCTGTATATAAAGTGTATAGCCAACCTAATGCCATCAAAACACAATACAATTTAAAATGCATTTCTCCCTATTTAGTGAGTACCTGGTATTGTTTTTGTTTGCACAAGTAGTCAATGTCTTCCCACACACTTGATGTAGCAAAGCGACAAATATGGATAGATGTCTGTCTGTTAGGAATGATATTGATCACTTTCTCTCCGCTCTCTCTCTCTCTCCTTCTATGTGCCAATCCCTATCCTCTCCCTATGTCCATCTCTCACCCGTGTCTCTCTCCCCTCTCTGTGTACATCTCTCTCCCCTCTCTCTCTCCTCCTTCTGTGTCCATCCATCTCCACCCTTTCTCGACCCCCTCTCCGTCCCCCTCTCCGTCCCCCTCTCCATCCCCCTCTCCCTCCCCCTTTCCCTCGCCCTTTCCCTCTGTGTCTCTCCCTCTCACTCTCTCCTCTCTCTCTCCCTCTACTCTCTCTCTCTCCCGCCCTCTCTCCCACTCTTTCTAGCCGCCTCTCTTGCCTCCTCTCTCTCACTCTCCTCTCTGTCTCTCTCCCATTCTCTCTACCCAACTCTTCCTCTCTCTCTCTCCCTCTACTCTCTCCCTCTGTCTCTCTCTCGCCTCGCTCTCCCTCTCCCCCCACCCTCTCCCATCTTCCCCCACCCTCACCCCTCTGTCTCCCCCCACCCTCACCCCTCCTCTCTCTCTCCTCCTCCCTCTACCCCTTCCTTCTCCCCCTATCCCTCTCCCTCTCCACCCCCCTCTCTCTCTGTGAGTTGTAGAGAGCGGGAATTCTCCCCAGAGCTGATTTGTTAATGGTCAGTGTTTAAAAACATTCACAGCCTTCAGTTTCATAGCTGACAGGAGCGGGAACAGTGGCTTCCGAACTTAGGACAAGTTCAGGCTTTTCGGCGGGCTTTAAAAAAAAATCGGAACCTGGTGGAAACCCCAAACTTGTCCTGAGTATGGAAGTCACTGTTCCTGCTCCCAGCACCTGTCAGCTGTGAAACCGAAGGCTGTGAATTTGTTTAAAGTCGGACTGGTCTGGAAAGAAGAAGTTAATGGGAAAGTTATCATTCCTGAAATTGCCAGTCACGGACTCCAAAGCTTTTACCACGGACACTTGTGGCCATGTATAGACACGTTGCCAACCCCTGGTGGGAAGACAGTGTGCCATAATGATGGATGTACTGGGTGACCAATGGGGGGAATGTGGGGGAATGGGACAGTGGGAGGTGGAACCTCCAGGAGTACATCTGACCAAAGTTGGCAATCGTCTAGTACTTTGACCTGCATGTAAACCTTGACTGTGTAAACTGAAGGTCACTTAACAAGGAGGGCACTACAGCAGAGTACAATCTTGCCATCGGCCACTGCCCACACAGTGGATAATGACCAAGAATGGAAAACCTGGGTTAAATGTTCCCCTCCCTTACATTTAACCTTCTGTCCTGTATGGCTCAGTGACATACTATGCATTTTATTTACTCATTAAGGTGAAATTTGTTAAAGCCCTAGAATTTCCTTGGAGCTGCACCATTGTAACTCCACAGAAAGTGGGACAGATACCCCATTGACAGGGTTTCCACTGCACTATGGCCAAGGTTACAAAAACAGAGCAGGAGCAACTCCAAGGAAATTCTGAAAATCAAAATATCCAGATGGAGCATTTAGATAATCTCAAGATAAACAAAGTGCTGTGTAAACAAGTGCTGCCAGAAGAGAAGCTAGCGCTGGTCATCGGAGGAACAGCTAAAGCCAGTTAGCATCTGCAGATTAGTCTTTTGTTTACAAGCTGTAGCATCTGTTAAACTTTCTCTATTCCCCTGACTTACTCAGCTGACAACACCAGCCCACCTTATCAATACCAAGTAATTTATTTGTTTCAACTCCAGGGGTTGACCTATATTGATCCTATTGGGGTAATTTGTTTGAAATGATTTTTAAACATCAGGTTTATTACAAAAACACTTCATCATCAGATAATAGGAGCATAATTTGATTTTAACAAGTGAAATGAAATCATTCAAAAGAAGGACGTTGGTATTAGAGATGTGACAGTTATTGATCTTTCTCAACAATAATCAGTTTTTGTTGATTATGCTTTGATTACATGTCTTTATGATGAAGGGTGATGTGTGTTATTTTGCGCTCAAACACTACGTCCACTCTGTGGAAACAGACATCACCTTAGAAGGCAAAAGCTTTATTAGCGCTTGTTAAATCAGGACCACTCCTCTTAAGTGCAGCAATAAGATTATACAGTAGTTTACATGGTTAAATATGGGACACACATAAAGGCGCTGTGTCATCAGAACAAGGACTCCTGACTTATTAATAAACTGGCAGGACTTTCTTAACATATATTACATGCCAGTTAAATGGCAAGTACAGACCAGTCTCAGCTTCACATCATCATCAACTACGTTATATGTGAAGTCACCCGTTTTGTGAAGTTAGGCAAGAGGTCAGAGTTCACTTTGAGGCGATAGTCTAATGCCGCAAGGACCTGCATCCACTGCTGTATAATTGGAACCAGTGCTAAACGAAGTACACAGGTGGTTCAAGTAATCATCTGAGAATTTTTTAGTCCTTTTCATGAAAGCTGAAGGAGCAGTTAGTCTTTTGCTATGATTAAAGTTTAACTGGCATTTGATGCTGATAAGTAGAACTTTACACTTGCAAGCATTATGTTCAGAGCTTATTTTCCCCTAGTTAAAAAGTTAAGACTGAGTTAGCAGTGTAACAGAGTTCTTCAAGTCTTGTCTTATTTCAGTAAGTATCAGTTTCAAACTTGCACTTGTAGGACAACAATGCAGCAAGTCTGTCATGGTGAGAAGTTTAACAAATGCAGCTCCTATGTCGACCTTTCTCAGTGACTGTGGAGAGGGAACCTGAGCCAAAATATAACTGTTTTTAGGAAATGTAATAAATTAGAAGTTGTTTTTTTTTATTTTGGTAGCAGCTGCTACTGCAGCGCTCACAATGTTTGGGCCTTATTTAATTCAAGCCAGTTCTATCTTCCAGGTGGGTTTAAAATCAATTCAGTACACAGGACATGATAGGGATAGATTCTGGGCTATTTAACTAAAACTGAATTTCATCATGAATTTCTACAATTTTGCTCTGGCACTTTCTAAGTGTCAGTAAAGCTCTAATATTAAAGACAACTTTAAACTGTCCATATATTTTGCATCTTTTTCGGCATTAAGTTCTCAATGAGGCATTGTCTGCTTTTGTGGGAGACAAGAATGGTGATGGGTGTTTGCATTTGCCCATTTAGCAGTCAACATTGCGATTTCTACAACTGTAATTTTGAGGTGAGTGAATGGTGAGCCTATTGTAAAGGAGGTAAACAATCTGGTGCTTTCCCAGCTTAAGATGTTAATAAAGGATCACTTATTGTGCCTGGCATTCGAGTTGGGGGCATCATGATTGGTGGTGCGGGGGAGGCAGAACAAGGGCTAGGGGCTGGAGGTCAGGGCTGAGTAGGAGGGACATCGGAGCCTGGGGGGAAAGTTAGGATGTCAGAGGTCGGGATCTCGGGACTAGAAACGGTGATGGTCAGGTTAATGATTGCAGTAAGTACTTACCTTTTTATTATGGAGGCAATGTCTAAAGATGGGCATATTAATATTGGAGCAGGAATGGCTCACTGATTTAAGAGACTGCACCAAGGCATTATATAGTTATTTATTTATTGCATTGATAGTTATTTTTGTCCAATTTTAATGCAAATGTAACAAGGATGTGTACAAACTGGTCTCAATGATGAAGGGTATTATTTTGCACTCAAACACTTACATCCACTCTTTTAAAAACTAGTGGCGTGAGGGAAAGAACCAAGCTACAATCTGACAGATATAAAGACTGGGATTGTCCTCCCGGTAGCAGTCTTCTGCAGGGCAGGATTTCTGCCTATCCCTCCATCACTGTCAAAACCCTGTCCCAATGTCCTGGGTTGGGTTTATCTCATATTAATGGTGAGCCCCCAGTCGTGAATTCTGCTGCTAAAGCGGAGCCTACTATTTATTGCCTTGGCACAAAATCCCTGTATTGTTGTTGGCTGCAGCACCACAAGAGGTAGCCAGTTAAAGGAACAGCTGAAGATCAGAGCATTGACATCCTGGTAGACCTCAGCAGAGACCAAGGTTGACACAGGAAGATAAGTGAAAGGTCAGAATAGGAGAGAAGACCACTACAAACCCATGTCCCTCCACTGCGGAAACTCAGGGTGTTATCACCCCTTCTCGGAGCTTGTATTAATGGCAATGAATGCTGGGCTATTGCTATAATGGGCTTCTGATCTGCAACATCCAGGTGATGTGTTGACAATCTACCCCCAAGAGTTAGGAGTCTACTTTTCACATAAATTACTTTCTAAATGAAAAAATGTGGTAACTTTGGGTCTTTGCCACCAAAAAAGGGACCAAAATATCATCTTATACTCCAAGTGTCAACCCATTTTGAATAATATCAATGACTGACCTCATGACCACTTCTCTGGAGCATTACAAAATATGATCAATATTGTGCTGATGGCTATAGCAAGAATTCTTTCAGAGCATAGATGAGGCATCAGTAACACGCACAAACAGAGGCTTAGTATTAAAGTTAAATATATTCATAATATTTTCTAGAAAATAGGTGATAGGAGAAAAGTTGCCATGCTGGAATCGTTATAGAAACTTTCATGCATCTCATTTAAAGAGCAGTTAGAAGTGTTGACAACTCCAAGTACGTGCACAGTTTAAGAATTAGAAGGAAAAGAATAGTTATTCCCTTATTCACTTCACCTTGCTTCATGTGAACAGATTGTTATAAGACTAATAGCTGTCACATTAACTGAAACTATTTCATCCACTGGAGCTGTCGAGATAATGGCAATAATCAAACTAGTTCATTGTAAGTACAGGAAATTACATGAGTTGAGTAATATCATAAAACAGTGTTTAAATATTTTAATTTCATTTATCAGGACAGGCCTATCACTTAATTATACATATAACCATCTCTCATCAGCAGAATTAGTGCATTATTCATTACTGTTAATTATTTTCACATAATAGCTGCCCTGATATATTTAACCTCAGCATTATATCATGGCTAATGTGTCTGTAAAATTGAATTGTGGAAGGAGTGTAGTTTCAAAGCTCATTTGCAGATCATCATAGGACAAAAAAGAATTTAAAATGGGACTTTTGGCCCATCTTGGACAGAACATCTGTTTTTGTCTAATTTTTATGCAGAAAACAGATTATGCTAAATTTGACTTAGGATGTGCGGCAGCTAAGAGTTTTCACATCTATGTTTTAAACCAAACAGTTCAACATGCTATTTGAGTCACTGCCAAAGTCTACATTTTATTTTATTTTATTTGTCTATTTAAAAAGCAAAATTTTGTCATCATTTCCAGCATTCAGGGCCCCTAACGCCAATGGTTTGTTTTCAGTAACGAAAATCTCTTATTACAAAATCTAAAGCGGGACTGATAATTGTTTCAACTTATTTTCCTGTTGCGACATCTCTTTCTTATACCAAGGAGCAAGAGGAACTTATGCTTTATTTTTACTGATATCATAAACTCTTTTTGGAGATGAGTTCTTTATAAGGTGCAGTTTCTCAGAAAGAAAATGAGAAAGGATTTTTAATGAAACAACATTTCCTTGTTAATTGTCATTTTCCTTCAAATCATGCTTTTTTTTATACTTCTCTGGTATAATTATCAATCCCTCTTTATTAAAACAAGTGAAATTACCAATCATTTTTAAAGAATGCTTAACATGTCATTTAGTGCCTCCCCCAGAAAGAAAATGCCAAAGGTGTTCACCATTTTATTAAAAAAACATAATGTCTGAGGTAATTGCGCTTTGTTTTTTGGTTTCTCCACTTGCGGCCGAATTTTACACCACCCTGATGAGCGGGATGGTGGTGGGGGTGGGGGGGGGGGGCAGTGGGTGGTGTAAAATGGAGCAGGAGGCTCCAGGAGATCTTCCCGACCCGCTCCATTCCAGGTCAATCAAGGCCCTTCGCCCGCCTCCACGCAGATTTTATGCATTGCAAGTGGGTGTCCTGGAGCCGAGAGAAGCCCCCTAACAAAACCAGGCAGCTCACGAATGTCCTGGGGGGGTGCCGACATGTTTGGGCACCCTGTGCCCGTTGGAGGGCTGCCCCCACTACCCCAACCGCCATCAGCACCCAACACGCCCCGCTTCCCCCCCAATCGACCACCCTTGCCTCGCCAGGGCCCGACCAATTACCCCTGGCAAGGCAACCAAAACTTACCTGCCTTCCTGGCTCCCAGGCATCTTCTCTTCATGCTGGGCTACAGTCCCAGCAGTGGCCACTGCTCCCGGTGGCACTGCTGGGACTACTTGGCCGGCAGCTCTATTAAGCGGGACTTCCTACCTCAAGTGGGTGGAAGTCCCGCCTCACACCAGTTGAAGCCCGGGGACCGTCAAAATATGGGTCGGATCCCTCGGCGAGGTGGAAGCAGGTTTGCCATTGACTTTTCAGTCAATGAAATACCATAAAATCCCGGCCCGTATTTTTGGCCTAAAACCAGTTTTGCTTTTCCAGGCACTTTCTCTACCTCAATTTGTGGCAGTTGAAACTTCAAGAACAGGAAGGAATTTAAAAAAAATGTTTTTCAGAGTTTGAAACCATAATAGGCTGACTCTGCATTCTAAAGGCACTTTGGCATTAGGAATTTTTCAATTGCAAGTTAAGCAAATCAGTGCTACAAATTACCAACCTTCACCTTCCCTGTGTCCATCATCTTTCATAGATGGAAGGATGCCAACTAAACAACATTCCCCATGACACAACAATACCACTTTAAATAAGCTATTATTCTAAGTAATTTTTTTGAATAAAATCTTTATTTCAAGAAGGCGAGCAGATTACATGCTGAAAAATGGTAAAACATATAACAATTAACAGTCAAAGTTTAAATGTTTTTCTTTAATTTTTTGGATAAGAGAAAATTTCGCATTGATACAATAATGCTGTATTTTTCCAATAAAACATTTATAGGACCATACACTTATGGCACAGATAGGCCTGTAGTTTAGGCCTCCATATCTAAGGAAGGATATACATGCCTTGAAGGTTCATTAGATTGGTTCCTGGGATGAGAGGGTAGTCCTATGATGAGAGACTGAGTAAATTGTGCCTATACTCTCTGGAGTTTAGAAGTATGAGAGGTGATCTCATTGAAACATACACATTTCTGAAGGGGCTTGACTGAGTAGTCACCGAGTGGTTGTTTCCGCTGGCTGGAGAATCTAGAACAGAGAAGCACAGTCTCATGATAAGGGGACCGATAATTTAGGACTGAAATGAGGAGAAATTTCTTTATTCAGAGGGTTATGAGTTTTTGGAATTCTTACCCCAGAGGGTTGTGGTGCTCCATTGTTGAAAATATTTAAGGCTGAGATTGATATATTTCTGGTCTCTCAGAGTATCAAGGGATATGGGGAGCAGGTGGGAAAGTGGAATTGAAGCAGAAGATCAGTCATGATTTTATTGAATGCCAGGGCAAGCTTGAGGGGCAGAATGGTCCACTCCTGCTCATATTTCTTATGTCCGTATATTCTTATCTTTCTTTGGGTAATGTTTGAAGTTTGAAAACCTTTGTAACCATTCTGGCACAAATTGTCATTACCCTAAAGTGGGTTTCATTTGTTATGGACAGGTGGTAAAGGGTGTGGGTGATTCCCACTGTTCAACTCCCAACTGACTACAATCGTGTTTTGTTTAAAATGATGAGTTAGCCCCTGAGTATTTTACTTGCCAAATAAACAGACAGTGACAGATTTTCTTGTAGGTTTGACACAGAAGATTTATTGAACAATATTCATTCCCTGAAATGTTCGCAACACCACTCACACACACATTCACTCTCAAGGGAAGAAAGATAGAAGGTAAAGGGTAAGAATTCAAGGTGTGGTATGTGTTCACGGTTTATGGTAAACCTGTTGAATCTTCCGAGTAGGACACTCTTTTTTAAAGATGCAGGCCTAGGTTGTTTGGAGTCTTGACTTGTTGAGGTGTTGTAGATTTCCAGTGGTTAAGATTCGAGACTGGAGGTGGTGAGTCACTTTCAGTTCTCTGCTGCACCAACATAAAGTATAGAATTAGCAGCAGGGCTCCTTCCTTGCCTGGCTGGGCTTCTTTCCAGAGTACATTACATTACATTATAAAGGTTACATACTTTTTAGTTATTATATTATTCTCAGTGTATGCGGAGGGCCAGAAGTTGAGATAGATGCTCTTGCAGTATTGATTGTTCATTAGTAAAGTTTACCATTTATTAATATCAGAATCTATTTGATGCCATGCTTGAAGAATCTTGTCAGTATCTTGTGTAATCAATGCTTCCTCTAAGTGTATGATTGTGGCCATTGTATATCATACATGCCATTCTAAATGATTTTTTTTTGTATCTTTGGAGAACAGGTTTTACTTTTTGTTTTTTGTCCCTCTCTTTCTTTACACACTTGGTGCCCAGTGGAATTAAAGAGTTAAATGAACTGGAATCTTCATGTGTTCTGAATGCTTTTTCCAGCCTAACATTTTTATTCATTCATGGGATGTTGGCATCGCTGGAGAGGCCGGCATTCCTTGCTCCCCCTAATTGCCCTTGGGAAGGTGGCAGTAAGCCATCTTCTTGACTACTTAGTGATGGTTTGATAGGCCATTTCAGAGGGCAGCTAAGAGTCAACCACATTGCTGTGGGTCTGGAGTCATATATTGGCTAGACTGGGTAAGAACAGAAGATTTCCTTCCTTAAAGAGCATTTGCGAACCAGATGGCTTTTATATCAATCCAATAGTTACATGGGGCTGAATTTTACCAGCCCCTCAACACCGTGAGTCACAGCCAGCAGTACAAATCAGTGGGGAGAGGCCCGCTTTGACACCCAACGTCGAGAAGGGCCTCCCGCATATTACCAGCAGTGGGGGGGGGGGGGACCTCAGTGCGGCCCGCCGCCGCTTGGCGGTGAGGCCTTCATCTAAATATTTAAATTAGCAATAATAAGATGTAAATTAACTTACCTGCAGACGGCGCTATCTCATGCCGATATTACGGCCGTCGAATGTGGGAGTGGAGAGCAGTATGCAAATAAAATCCAGCCCAAGGTCACCATTACTGATACTAGCTTTTCATTCCACAGTTATTTAATTAACATGAATTTAAATGCTCCTGCTGCTATGGTGAAATTTGAACTCATGTCTCTGGATCATTAGTCTAGGCCTCTGGATTACTAGTTCAGTAATATAAGCACTGTGCTACTGTTCCCAGATATTCAGTTCTAATTTTTCTGAAAGTTGGGCAGTCGGCCATTATTAAAGCAGAGTTACTTTCTGAGCAGAGTGCCATATAAGAGGCATTAGAGATTGCCCATGTCGAATAGGTTGTAGGTGACCTCTGACGAATCTCAGATTGTGCTGCATGATCCAGCCTGGTTATGGCTGACTGCTAATACTTGGGGAAAAAAAGAGCAGATTCTCAGTGCTGGATTCGCTTGTTGCTGTCACCTCTGCTTTTTAAAAATCCTTTATTATGCAATAAGCTTTGGTCTTTCTGCTTATCCAAGTGCGCTGATCTGGTTCCCTTAGCTGCCTCTGTCCTTTTTTCAAGGCTAACTCTAATCCATTTCCAGAGTAAAACTAATGTGTAATCACCAAATCAATTCGAGTGGCCAGGACTTAAAGCAAGTCTGAGGCTTGGCATACAAAAATAAAAGCTTTTTTCAGAACAGGAGAAAATTTGTAAAACAACACAGCAACTAAGGAATAAAGCAAACAACCAGACAGAAAGAGCAGATAATTCAAATTGAAATAATACTAATAGTAAGATAAATGGAGAGAGCTGAAATTCAAAACAATAATAAAGTGAACAAATATAAAGCCACATAAATACTGTGACAAGAAGAGCAGGTCAGAGGTTGGGGTTTCTGCTGCCTTTCCACTGCCTACAAGGCACAAATCAGGAGTGTGATGGAATGCTCCCCACTTACCTGAATGAGTGCAGCTCCAACAACACTCAAGAAGCTCAACACCATCCAGGAGAAAGCACACCACTTGATTGGTACACCACCACCGTCCACCACCTTCAACATTTGCTCCTTACATCAGCAGTGTAACATGGCAGCAGTGTATGCCATCTCCAAGATGCACTGCAGCAACTTGCCAAGGCTCCTTCGACAGCACCTTCCAAACCTGTGACCTCTATCACCTAGAAGGACAAGTGCAGCAGACGCATGGGAACACCACCACCTGCAAGTTCACACATCATCCTTACTTGGAACTATATGGTTGTTCCTTCACTATTGCTGGGTCAAAAACCTGGAACTTCATCCCGAACACACTTTGGGTGTACCTACACCACATGGACTGTAGTGTTCAAGAAGCTGGCTCACCACTACCTTCTCATTTAGGCATGGGCAATAAGTGCTGGCCTAGCCACCGCTGCCCACATCCATGACTGAATAAAAAAGACAAAAGGAAGAATCAATGGCAGTGGGAAAAGATTTAAAAGGGAGAGGACTCATGAAAAAATGCAACTATTCAAATATGATAAAGACACTGAAGGAGAAAAATAGCAAATGAGAAACACATCAAATTAGTTAAAAAAAAGTTAAAGAGAAAGAGTGGATTGAAGGGCAAATCATGTTTAACCAACTTGCTTGAGTTTTTTGAAGAAGTAACAGAGAGGGTTCATGAGGGTAATGCATGTGGTGTACATGGACTTTTAAAAGGCATTTGATAAAGTGCCTCATAACAGACTTGTCAGCAAAGTTAAAGCCCCTGGAATAAAAGGGACAGTGGCAGCCTAGATATGAAATTGGCTGAGTGACAGGAAACAGAGTTAATGGTGAACGGCTGTTTTTCGGACAGGAGGCAGGAATATAGTGGGATTCCCCAGGATTCTGTATTAGGGCCCCTGCTTTCCTTGATACATATTAGTGACCTAGACTTGGATAGAAAGGGCACAATTTCAAAATTTGCAGATGACAAAAACTTGGAAGTCTAAGGAGGATAGTAATAAACTTCAAGAGGACATAGACAGGCTGGTGGAATGGGCGGGCAAATAGCAGATGAAATTTAATGCAGAGAAGTGTGAGGTGATTTATTTTGGTAGGAAGAACGAGGAGAAGCAATATAAAATAAAGAAGCAGAGGGACCTGGAGGTATATGTGTACAAATCATTAAAGATGACAGGGCAGGTTGAGAAAGCAGTTAATAAAGCATATCGGGTCCTGGCCTTTATAAATAGGGGCATAGAGCACAAAAGCAAGGAAGTTGTGATAAACCTGTGTAAAACACTGGCTTGGCTTCAACTGGAGTATTGTGTCCAGTTCTGGGCACCACACTTTAGGGAGGATGTGAAGGCATTAGAGTGAGTGCAGAAAAGATTCACAAGAATATTTCCAGAGATGAGGAACTTCAGTTACATGGATAGAGTGGAGAAGCTAGGGCTGTTCTCCTTGGAGAAGAGAAGATAATGAGATTTGATAGAAGTGTTTAAAATGACGAGGGGTCTGGAGAGAGGAGATAGGGAGAAACTATTCCCATCGGTGGAAGGATCGAGAACCAGAGGACATCAATTTAAGGTGACTGGGAAAAAAAACAACAGCGACATGAGGAAAAACTTTGTTTATGCAACAAGTGGTTAGGAACTCTCTGGCAGTGAGTGTGGTGGAGGCAGATTCAATTGAGGTCGTCAAAAGAGAATTGGGTAATTATATGAAGAGAGAAAATTTGCAGGGCTATGGGGAAAAGGCAGGGGAGTGAGACTAGGTGAATTCCTCTTGCAGAGCTCTAGCACAGACACAATGGACTGAATGGCCTCCTTCTCTGCTGCAACCATTCAATGATTCTCTATTCTATGAATTGACAATAATGATGTGGTTGAAAGCACTGCGGAATTAACAGGGACTGCATCTCACTTACTAAGCCATTATTCTCCTTCCCGTTTTAGCACTGTTGTTCTCTGTAGCATGAAAGTAACTGCCCCTGATGTTTGTGGGCTCCAATCCAGATTGACCAATTCAGACACTGATAAGTCTCGTAGTCAAACTGTAATCCAAACTCAAATGACCCACTTTTTCCACATCACGGGGACAATTTTAACCCTAACTTGCTGGGTGGAAACCCATGGGATCAGGTGGAATGGTGATTTTATACCCCACCCAACGAGGATAATTTTAAACTATTCTTCCAGTCGAGAATGGGTTTGGGTGCAATGTTGGATTTACACCAGGCCTGACTTTACTCTTCATTGAAGTCAATGAATAATATTGGGCAGGGTGTAAACCAGTGCTCTACCTGATTCCCTGGGGGTTCCCAGACGGCGAGTTAGGTTAAAGTTATCTCACCCAATGTGTCAGATTACATTTCTATCTCTATTTATCTTTCTCCTAGTTGCAACTTCAGCCTCATTTGCGATGCTCTTGTAAGTGTAAAAGTAGAGATCTTTTCGTCAACAGTATTGTGTTCCAGTGAACCTGGGATTTATTTTTAATGTTAAGAGTTAAAGTTATTTCAATGAATTTTACAAATTTTGAATTTATGCGAATGCTGGCTGCAAGATATATCTCGGGTACAAAAAAGCCTTTTGCTATGCATCCAATGGAGATGATAGGATCTCACCCCAACCCCATGATCAGGATATACTGAGTTTCACCGGAGTTAGCAGAATATGTGGGGAAAAATTGCAGAAAGTTGTTTCCTCGTCCTGTTTACCCATCACCCTGTACCCGCTGAGCTACATCGGCTCCTGGTCCCTGAAAACCTCCATTTTAAAATTCCCATCCTTGTGTTCAAAGCCCTTCATGGCCTTGCCCTTCCCTATCTCTGTTCCCTCCTCCAGCTCTATAGTCCTCCGAGAACTCGGCATTCTTCCTACTCTGGTTTCCTGTCCATTACCCACTTCATTGCATCATTGGTGGCCATTCCTTGAACTGTCTAGGTCCGGAATTCCTTTCTAGATCTGTCTGCCTGTTCATCTCTCCTCCTTTAAAACCCTCCATAAAACCTACCTCTTTGGCCAAGCTTTTGGTCACCTGTCCTATTGTTTCCTTCTTTGGTTCAGTGTCAATTTTTGTTTAAGTATGGTCCTGTGAAGCACTTTGGATTTTTACAATGTTAAAGACACTCCATAAATGAAAGTTCTTGTAATTTGGAATAAAACTTTCTCTCCCTCCACCACCATACACTGTTTCTCACCTCATCTGCTAAAGGCATTGTATTATGTGGCAGTATTGTTACAGAGACAGCAACACCATCGCCATGCAGTATATGCTCAGTATGGGACTTGATAATGACTGTTGGCAGGGTATTTGATTTGGGGGAAGGTGGCTGGATGTCACAGTCAAGCTCTTGCTGCATGTTTGAAACAAACCAAATATTTCATCACGAACAGTAACTTCCAGACATTGCTTCATATGCACTTTTGAAATAAATGACTTACTGTTGTGAATTTTAGGTATGACGCTTCCATATCATCACTTGTGATCTAATTCCTACTTGTTGCTGAAACTCAACCTACCTAATTATAACAAAAAAGCATATGTTTAAATTATTACCTTCAGGATTAAACAGTGCAGTGAAATTCAACAATCTAAAGTTACTTCTTTCACTATTTAAAACTATAGAGAAATAATCTATTGTAACAATAATATTTGTAAAATTCCTAAAAAGCTCATTATTCAAATAGTCTGCACAAATGTGCCTTAGGTACAGATAGCAATGGAACATATTTGCTCATCTGTGTTAAGAATTTATCTAGTCACTTCTTGTAGTGTCATCCTAACTGCATTAGTGAAGATTGTAAACATGCTTGTCAGAAAGCCACTACAGTAGATGCATCTCAGTCCCGGTTATGCTAGTTCACTGAAGTCTGTGGCATGGCTACCGTTGCTCTACTCAATTCCCGTATATTAAAGGTACTTTAAATATGGTCGCTGCAAAATTCGGTCATATCGTGCCCATTTTTTCGGTGCTACAGGTACAGTTTTGCCTCCAAAATGGCATCCATGGTGCACATGCATACTTCTGGTGCCAGATGCCATTCTGGTGAGGGCGTTAGAATGCGTGTGCAGGAGAGTCTGTCAGAACTATGCAGAGTAGACAGATTGTGGTGTCAGTCAGTATGCAATGCTGATTTCATGCCAGCGCCACCATTTTGGATCTCAATGCTCCAGCTAAGGCCCTCTTTCAATCTCATAAAGCTGAGCACGTGCTCTGCAGCAGGAAGGAATCCCGACTGAAGTTATTTAAAGGGATCATCAACTACTTTCAGGTTAGTTGCTGATTGATTTCTACTGGGCAATTGTAGAAGTGTTTGGTGCTTTGTCCTGCCAAACACTGTCTGTTAATATGCCAATATTTTTTTCCAGACACGGTTGATCTGTTTAACAAGTCCTTTCTTCACTTCAGTAACAGCTTAAAATCAATGTTCATGACAAAATTAATGTGCCTCATTCTTGGCAGGTGGGGGCCTAGCATGACACCGTTAATAAAGCATATGAGATCCTGGGCTTTATAAATCGGGGCATAGAATACAGAAACAAGGAAGTTATGATAAACCTGTATAAAACACTGGTTAGCCTCAACTGGAGTATTGTGTCCACTTCTGGGCATCACACTTTTGGAAGGATGTTAAGGCATTAGAGTGGGTGCAGAAAAGATTCACGAGAATGGTTCCAGGGACGAGGAGTATAGAAAGTGTAGGGGGGTACTTAAAAAAGTAATTAGGAGAGCCAAGAGGGGTCAGGAAAAAACACTGGCGGGCAAGATAAAGGAAAATTCTAAGATGTTTTATAAGTAGCAAGAGGATAACCAGGCAAAGAGTAGGCCCATTAGGGACCAAAGTGGCAATCTGTGTGTGGAGCCAGATGACATAGGTGAGGTTTTAAATGATTACTTTTCATCTGTGTTCACTATGGAGAAGGACTATGTAGCTGTAGAGATCAGGGAGGGGGATTGTGATATACTTGAACATATTAGCATTGAAAGAGAGGAAGTATTAGCTATTTTAGTGGGCTTAAAAGTGGATAAACCCCAAGGCTCAGATGAGATGTACCCCAGGCTGTTATGTGAGGCAAGGGAGGAGATAGCAGGGTCCTGACACAAATTTTCAAATCCTCTCTGGCCACAGGAGAGGTACCAGAGGACTAGAGGACAGCGAATGTGATACCATTATTCAAGAAGGGTAGCAAGGATAAACCAGGTAATTACAGGCCGGTGAGTCTAACATCAGTGGTTGGGAAACTATGGGAAAAAATTCTGAGGGACAGGATTAATCTCCACTTGGAGAGGCAGGGAATAATCAGGGATAGTCAGCATGGCTTTGACAGGGGGAGATTGTGTCTAACTAACTTGATTGAATTTTTCGAGGCTGTGACTGGATGTGTAGATGAGGGTGAAGCAGTTGATGTCGTCTACATGGACTTCAGTAAGGCTTTCGATAAGGTCCCGTATGGGAGATTGGTTAAGAAGGTAAGAGCCCATGGGATCCAGGGTAATTTGGCAAGTTGGATCCAAAATTGGCTGAGTGGCAGGAGGCAGAGGGTGATGGTCGAGGGTTGTTTTTGCGAGTGTAAGCCTGTGACCAGTGGTGTACCACAGGGATCGGTGCTGGGAACCTTGCTGTTTGTAGTGTACATTAATGATTTAGATGTGAATATAGGAGGTATGATCAGTAAGTTCGCAGATGACATGAAAATTGGTGGTGTCGTAAATAGTGAGGAGGAAAGCCTTAGATTAGAGGACGATATAGATGGGCTGGTAAGATGGGTGGAGCAGTGGCAAATAGAATTTAATCCTGAGAAGTGTGAGGTGATGCAGTTTGGGAGGACTAACAAGGCAAGGGAATATACAATGGATGGTAGGACCCGAGGAAGTACAGAGGATCAGAGGAACTTTGGTGTACTTGTCCATAGATCACTGAAGGCAGCTAGATAAGGTGGTTAGAAAGGCATATGGGATACTTGCCTTTATTAGCCAAGGCATAGAATATAAGAGCAGTGAGGTTATGATGGAGCTGTATAAAAGCTGGAGTACTGTTTACAGTTCTGGGCACAAAACTATAGGAAGGATGTGATTGCACTGGAGAGGGTGTAGAGGAGATTCAGCAGGATGTTGCCTGGGCTGGAGCATTTCAGCTACGAAGAGAGACTGAAAAGGTTAGGGTTCTTTTCCTTAGAGCAGTGAAGGTTGAGGGAGGACATGATTGAGGTGTACAAAATTATGAGGGGCATAGATAGGTTAGATAGGAAGAAACTTTTTCCCTTAGCGGAGGGGTCAATAACCAGAAGGCATAGATTTAAGGTAAGGGGCAGGAGGTTTAGAGGATATTTGAGGAAAAGATTTTTTCACCCAGAGGGTGGTTGGAATCTGGAACGCACTGCTTGAAGAGGTGGTAGAGGCAGGAACCATCACAACATTTAAGAAGTATTTAGATGAGCACTTGAAAAGCCATAGCATACAAGGCTACGGGCCAAGTGCTGGAAAATGGGATCAGAATAGTTAGGTTCTTGATGGCCGGCACAGACACAATGGGCCGAAGGGCCTGCTTCTGTGCTGTATAACTCTATGACTCTATTTACAGAGCTATGGGGAAAAGGCAGGGGAGTGGGACTAGGTGCGTTGCTCTTGCAGAGTGCTGGCATGGACATGACAGGCCGAATGGCCTCCTTCTGTGCTGTAACCATTCTACGGTTCTATGGTCAATCAATGCCTTGATGGCCACTTGGGTACAATCAATGATCGCCTGCACCTGAGGGAATCCAGTGATGGAGGCAAATCCCACTGCCCTTTGAGCTTGAGTGCCCTATTCACTTTGAATTCAATGTAAACCCCTGCCCTCTCAAACAGAGCATCTGTGATACAATGATGTGCTGCTGCCTGCCAGGTGCCACCAGTGTCTGCTGCTGCTGCTTGGAAGGAACCAGTTGCAAAAAAGTGCAAGGTCACTGTGACTTTTACAGCCACGGGAAGGCCATGGCAACGGTTTCTGGAAACCCTTGGATGACCCTCAACGAAGGTGCACAGGTCAGGAACTAACAGCCCGGACAGGTGCAGCCTTTCGCGGCACTGACGCTCCAACATGTCCAGCTAGCTTCTCTTCTGGCGGTAGACCCTCTGCTGAAGGTATCACTTTCATTGCCTTCCAGCCCCTTGCTCCTGACCCCTGCACTCCTGTTGCCCGGCGGTCTGCCTCTGTTCCTGTAGATGCTGCTCCTCATCGCTAGTCGATCCTATCTTGGAGTGGCTTAATCCCATTTCTTGTTATGTCCTTCCTTCAGAATGTGCAGTCTTACTGAACCCCAACTTATTGTTGGCAACTCTAGTGTGTTTACATAGGCTTTCCAATTATACAGGTAAAGCTTTAGAATTATTTAGAAAAAACGGAGTAATTTTTATCCTATCACTTCTGCCACTTTATACGTAAACTTGAGGTAATAAATAATTGAGGCCTTTTGTCAATACTGTTAAAATGCTGTTGAAGTTCTCAAGGGAATAGAATAATGCCCTGGGTCAGATTGCTTTTTCTTTATGTAGTCTTTCACAGTTCGACAGTAGCATTTAAACTTCTTGCACTTCTAATTTCGATAGCAAATAAGCTCCTTATTGCTCTTCATCTTTAATCCAATTGCACTTATCATTCTCAGTTGCTTCCATACTAGTCAATAACTTTTTCATGGTAGAAACAAAAGCTTAACCACATTATTTAGAATAGTCCCCAGTTACAAATGATTGTCTACTTTATCCATTCTGCATTTCATCCATGTCATTGCTTAACATTGCACTGGCCTTAAAAGTTCTTCTGAGCTCCTTTATGCCATGTGCTTTAAGAGCAGAAAGAATTACTTCTGGATATGGGAGTCATGGGAAGCTTTATCCTGTTTTTATTTATTTATAACATGGTATTCACCTTCATGCAAAATTTAAATAGTTACCTTGTACCAACTACAATTACTTCACAAAGAGAGTCCTTTGAGTATCTAAAGCCCCAAGTGTGGGAAAAAGAACACAAAAACAGTCATTAAAATGTGTGTAACTATGGCTCCCAACTAGTTTCTCTTTGCTAAGTAAGCAGGTTCATGGAGCAAGCTGACCCTGGAGTGGAAGAATGAGTTATATGACTTGCTTTGCTCTTGGTTAAAAAACACAACTTTTAATTGTGCTAGTAAGGATCTGTGTACTCTAATTTTCAAGCTTTAAATAGAAGTCTTGTTCTACTAATACTTTTACATTAATACAATGATTTGGTCCCAATTTAAGTCCCAAGGGCATTAAAGCCAAGCTTTAAAGCCGAGCTCCTCCAGGAGCTCATCTCATACTGGTTTGAGTTTGCACCTTATTCACATTAACTCCAACCCAATGTATAGCTGCATTTTAAAAGTGCCCAGGTTAGAAACTTAGTTTTCAATGTTTCTAACCATTAGGATAATAGAAATTCTCCCACTTGCACCCTTCTAATATTTAAAAACTTGCTTTATGGGGAACTGAATTTTGTGCATAGACACAGAACTCCTTTCTGGCTTACCCAAATGTAACCCACAGTTGACAGTATAGCTTGAGTTTGTAAAGTATGCATGCTAAAGTGCAGATAGCAATCAGAGACCTGTAGTTGCAGTAAACCTGCAATCAAATAGAAAACAATGATCCAAAATAACTACTGTTACTGTTACTTGCTTCTCTAAGCAAAGATTTAAGAAAGCAGCTGTTCTATTTTATAATTTATGATTTCATAGTAAAATGACTGTAATATTTAAGTTACAACAATCAAAACATTTTAGATATAATTCTATTTGCAGCTGAATTATTATACACTTCGCAATGGAGTCAGACTGTTAGGCTTCCTTCAAAAATATTTGAGTTGAGCAGATGCCTTATATTTTGCAGTTTAAACTGGTTTGCTTTAAAGATTGCAACCAAAGTGGGAAAAGAAGTCCAACCAAATATTAAATGCTATTACAGATGCGGCTGAGGGGAGGTATTAAGTTTTTTTCAACACTCTCATAAGAATATATCTTCCAGAAGAACAGGAGCAACAAAGTGAAATGCACTTCTTTGTTTCTTCTCCAGTAGACATATTATTTCAAATGTCAGAGAAACATGGATTGGAAAGCCCACTCCCCGAAACAAAAACACTTTACAGCCTACTGCAAATGCTAAAAGCAAAGATGCATGAGTGACCTCCCATTATATCAGAACCAAATCAGAACCACTAAAACCATTATTCCTTCCTCCACCTCAACAGCAAGTGAAAGATTGGCTCTGCTCCAATTTTCTGTTTTAAGTCATTGGAAAAAATAAATAAAATTTGAACTGATCAAATCCCGAATTGGCTGGTCTTCATTTTGGATCTGGTTCCCTGGTCTGCAGTTGGACAAACATACTTTGCGTCACTACTGGAACTTACCTTAGCATTGGAAGTCTTGATTGACCTCGTCTTGTGTGCCTAAGATGAACTTTTCATGCCTCATTAAATTAATCATTTTATATCAAATTAAAATGTTGTATTGCACTTGTCAACATTACAGCTGCTTTTTTAAGGAGAATCAAATCTAAACTAGATATCCTTATGAACTTCATAAGTACTTTTTCGTATTGTGTGTTATTAATGCATCTGAGAGTGAAGATATTTGTGGGTTTGTCGTGCAAGTTGGAAGTGAAGGCAAGGAATGGGAAGGGATTTGGGAGAATGTCCCATTGGTTTACTAATAGAACAGAAGGCGGCGAATTTAAAATACCGTAAAGATTATTAAACATCTCAACAAGATGACGATGGGGAAGGGGGATTTTTGAATTCTGCCCGAAATAGGCACAAAGTCAGTGCCCATTCAAAGTTGGCTGCAGGAGGCCTGAAATGTTTGAGTTCTGTAAGCTTGCCAACTTATTAAGTCTACCAGAGAGGTTCTTAGACTGTAGAATTTAAACATTAATATTTATTCAGTAACAAGTATATACACTCCACACTAGCCTGTGTGTCTCCTACACAAGCCACGCTGTATCTGTTCTCGAGCCTCTCCCACATGATCTCTTACATCATCATGGTGGGCAGTAATCTTTACAGTCTCTCAAGATTAACCCTTTCATATCTTTACACTACATCTCCCCCCAAGTCTTTATCCCAATATATAGTTACATGCATTCACTTTTTTATTTACATACTACCCCCATCTAGCGCCAAGTCTCTGACTTCATAGATTCAACCTAACTGGAGGCTTCATAACTCTCCCTGATCTTGTTGTCGTCCAATGTGGAAGATTGGTACTTTTCTTTGATCTCTTGTGTCTTGAGTTGGACGGTCTTCATTGAGGTTTGTAGTCTTTGGTGTTTTTTGAATTTTCGGTTCATCATTTGAGTCGTCTAAATGTATAACCCATTGGTGTCTTTGCTGTAAAGGAAAAAGATTCCTTCTATTCCTTCTCTATATAGAACCTTCTTGTGTTCCCAGTATATTAGATCACTGTTGATTCTCGCCTTTCTGGCGAATTACCCCTTCTCTATTTTGGTCTCGTACCAATACCTTTTGCCCTTCTGACAACTGTGGTAGTTTTTTTGTACGGTATCTTCTGTTTTAATTATGGGTCTGTTAGTTTCGATACGACTTTTCTTTGTCTTGTACTTTCTGATAATCCTTGCAATCCTGGAAGTAGTTTGAATGGTTCTAACTGCTCTCTCAGCTTCTCCATTTGATTGTGGATACTTAGCAGAACTTGTTAAATGAACAAATCTCCATTTTTCCGCAAATTGCATGAAGTAATCATTTGCAAATTGTGGTCCATTATCTGATCAGTATACTATGTGTTGCGAAAACTTCTTGCAAAACTCTGATGACTGTTTCAGTTGTTGATGTATAAATCCATTTAACTTTGATCCATCTTGAGAAATAGTCAACTATAATTAGCTAGGATTTCCCCTCAGAGAAGAATAAATCCATCGCCAACTGTTCGCGTGGTCTCGTTGGGAATTGGGTTGAAAGTAGAGGTTCCCTTTGATCTTGTCTGTGTACCTGAGAATTTTGTTGGACTTGCTTCTTCCCAGATTCTCTTTCCATGTATCACCCCTGTAGGAACTTGCTGCCATTCTCTTTCTCACTCTGGTAGTCTTTGAGCGACATGGCGGGCTGTGCTGTGTTGTGCGGGTTCTCTCTCTGTTGGGCGGGCTCTCTGGCGGAGTTCGGACTCTCTGCAGTTCTCAGGTCAGGGTGGGGGGGGGGTGGGGGTGGAGGTGCTGTCCCCCTGTCCTGGCTCCTGGATTCTTGTTGTTTAACTTCTTCAAATTTCTCTACAAGGTGAAGGTCAATACAAGCTCTTCTGCTTAGGAGTGAGTACTCCTGATTTCTTAGGACACACAGTGTTTCCAATATCAGCTTTCCCGTGTACTGAAGTGTTGCCTGTAACTTCCCCTTTACTTCAAGTTCAACCCCTCAAAGGCCATGTAACTAAGTTTCCGTTGGTTGCAGAAAGTATGTAGAAGGCCATGGCTCTTTGTCTAATAAGACTATTACACTTGCATACCTTACTGAAATGCCCTATTTTTCTGCACTCATAGCATTCTGCTGTATTAACGGGACATTTTTCGAGCCTGTGGGAGCTTTTGGTGTCACATCGCTGGAAGGGTTTAAAGGGGTCTTTCACTTCCCCACCACCCCCTCCCCCCCCACCCCCAACCATCCCCATTATACCTTTTTTCCTGGTGCCTCTTTTACAGCCCTCTGGTGAAGGAACTGAAAAGTTGCAGGAGGTGTCCTGAACCAAGATCTTTCTTGACCACGCAGGATTGGTCTGTTGTTTTTCTTGTCCTTAGCTTGTCTCACCAGCTGAATGACTCTTTCTAGGGTGAGGTCTAGTTTAGACTGTATGCTTGTCGCTTTATCGAGTCTACCAGAGAGGTTCTTAGACTGTAGAATTTAAACATTAATATTTATTTAATAACAACTATCGGCACTCCACACTAGCCTGTGTGTCTCCTACAAAAGCCATGCTGTATCTGTTCTCGAGTCTCTCCCACATGATCTCTTGCATCATCGTGGTGGGTGGTAATCTTTACACTCTCTCAAGATTAACCCTTTTGTACCCTTATACTACATGAAACACTTATGGGTGTTTGGATAAATACTTCTGTACACTTTGGCTTGCTGTAGACATGTGACCTCTGATGTCATGATATGTAAACAAAGGCTTTCAGCAGTAGCCATTTTTTACACTACATGGAATATGGTGTCAGGAGTGGGTAGCTGGGATTTGAGAGGATTTTGATAGCTGTGAGACAGTCAGCAGCTGTGCAAAACATTAGAGTTTAAAACAACTCCGGTCTGCAACTGGGTAAGTCATTATGGCTGTGAATTTTCCAGTACCTGTTCCTATGGACATGAAGGGAGATTTGACAGGGAATTCACATTTCATCCAGTGTCAGTGGCAGAATTACTAGATTGCCAAGAGCTGGACAAGAAACCTGAACAGATAAGAGTAGCAACTCTGTTATCATTGATGGGGAAGGAGTGTTACAAGTTGTATTACACGCCTTAGCTCACACTGAGGAGAGGAAAAGCAAGACTTGTGAGATTTTGGAAGCCTTAAAGACCCATTTTGAACCCTCTACTTATGTCATTTGATGCTAGTACAGAATGCAAAATCTTCCAGGTCGAACAAGAAACAACAGCACTCAATGACCTGGAAATGGTCAACCCAGCAGAGCCATTGAATCTGACAGATGAGAATCTTGCTCAGATCAAGCAAACTATGGGACCAGCAGGGTCCTTTACTCTTTGATGGCATAGATGGATCTCCTTTGTCTGCCCAGAATATACCTTTGTTAAAGCTCCCTATCAGAAACCTAGTTTCTGTCATGTGACCATGACCATGAGTCTCTTTCCATTGTCCTCATAAATGGTTTCTGATGGTGAGACCATTGTTAGACAATGGAGTGCAGGTGCCATTCATTCTCATCTGACCTTGATTTTTTCACACCCATTCTTTGGATTTTGAGTTTGGAGTCAAAAAGTCTGCAACATCATTGTTAACCCAATCAGTTGGAGTGAAGCAGCCATTTCCAAAGAAAAAACTCATATGTATTTTAATGATTTCTCAGGGATGTGTCCAGAAAAGTCATTTGTATTTTAATGACTTCCCCAAGACTTGTCCAGACATGAAAATTAGCTCAGAGTGCTTGTAGTTTTATGTGTATTGGCAGGTAAGGAAGTGTTACCTGACCTCTTACTCCATTTTGTTTACAAGCAAAGTGCCCATGTCAGGTTTACTGCATAAGTTCATTTTTTACTTCATCAGTTCAGATTGCGTTGGCATGACATAAACGACTGAAGCCAGAAGTCATAACAGGCGTGAGGGACAGGATCATAGTGAAAGAACAGAAAGTCAAATGTCACATTGATAAAACTGACAAATCGTTGCCAGAGCTAAGAGTTGGAGAGCTGGCAAGAATGCAAACATTCAACACGCTCAAGAAAAATGAGCCCACTTGGCAACTAGGAACTTTCATGAAGGAGTTGTCACCTGAATCACACCTGGTGAAGGTGAATGACCAGATCTATTGTCGCAACTGCAGACATCTACACTCAACCAGAGAAACTGCTCCTTCACAGCAAACAGTTGATGTGACAGATCTGAGTTCGCCAACTGAACAAGGAACTGAACAACCATTAGTCTCAGAGATCAGCCATACTCCAACAAGCACAACAGATGAGCAGCAACAATCACAACAGCAGCAGCACTCACCACAGCAATAACATTCCCCAGAGAAAGAACACCAGCAACGTCATCCAAGGAACCAGCAGACACCCGACAAACAGCCAACAGCAACTTGCACGCGTACCATAAAACGACCTGAATGCTTTAAAGATTGTGTATGAAATGCATGTGTCGGGACAGACAAATTTGAAAGGACAAGAAAGAGCAGACTTTTTTTTAATGAAAAGGGGATGTTTAGATAAATACTTTTGTACACTTTGGCTTGCTGTACACATGTGACCTCTGATGTCTTGATATGTAAACAAAGGCTTTTGGCAGTATGGAACAAAGGGTGTGAGCCTCATTTGAATGTACCTGGTAAAGTAATGATGCCTAACGGGTGCTACACTGCAGCTTGACAGTTATGACAGGGAAGGAACTCAACTAGTTCCAATGCTCCAATGGTGGTGGTGGTGGTGGTGGAGGGCGGGGGGGTGGGGGAAGGGGTGGAGGCGCGGGTATGCCAGTCTCAGACAGCAGTGAGCACAGACTGGCAGTGGGCCACTGTTATATTGTGGGGGCAGCAGGATCCTTCCTGCTCCTCCCAGCTCCACAATAATGTTTGGGTCTTTTGTAGAGTGGCTACCTGATGCCCCATTAAAGACCATATGTTGGGGGACAAACCATGTGGTATAAAAGCAGTGGCAATGAGTGAATCACTGAAGACAACACTCATATATGTGCGAGAAGTCTTCTGGCCTGAAAAATAGGAGATAAAGGCAATGAAGAGCTCAGCATCACGTCAAGCTCAGAATTCATTGAGGTGGAGGAATAGAAGGCCTCCTTTTGCCTCATGAACAGACCACCTCTGCTATTTATTTATTTATCTCATTTTCTCCACTTTAGAGGTCAATGCTATGTGTATATCTGTGGAAGAAGTTAACACACCTTAAGGGAACTATTAAGATACAGCATTGTTTATCAGGTAAATGGCCCAAGTATTTTGTTAGTGTGAAAGTTTTGCCTGTCAACCTATTGTCAGAAGAGGAGCAGGAACCACCTGCATGGATGGTCACTTGGCTGCCATCAATCACCCTCCACACTTTTAAAACTGCAGCAGTGCAGTGAAAGTTGGTAGTCCCATCATGCTTTCAACAGAAAGAAGATGAAAGTGCTGATCATGCTGGTCAACGGATCAGTCACTGGTTTGTTAGTCGTGTCGATGGAACATTTTGCTGATTCTGTAGATTAACCCAATATAAGTCTGGAAGGAAGTAGAGGCAGAAATGTTGAGGGTGATGGTATACCTTAACTGCCGCTGCAGTGCTGTCCCTTTAGTACAGATTGGCTATAGATACCCTTGATGCAGAAGTTACAATTTTGCATGTAAACATTTCAAATATGTTCTAATCTCCTAAAACAAACAAAAACAATGCAAAACAAAATACAACAGAAAAAATAATGTTGGAAAACCAACAGGAAAAAAGCCATTGAAAGAAAAATGAACATATTCATTGAAAACACTGTGTGGCCATTTAAGGACCCGGTCTGTGTGGAACCTTTCTTTACAGGTGGTTGAGTGCAGAATGAGATTTCATCACAAAGATTAGAAAATTGCATGTGCTCCAATTTCCATATAGTAAGGCCTTATTTAAATATTAAAATGGGCAATGCACTCAATATGGCAAGGATACCTAGGAACAACATCATGAAACATTGAATTTCCTGATTCTCTGCTGCCCAAATTGGGCAGACTGGACAATTCTCTCATCAGAAAATGACCCATTAATATATGCATTCTCTTTCTGAAGTATTTTAAAATTGATGAACGGCTCAATATTAGACATTCACATGAGAGATGACCAGTTTCATCTTCACTGAATACACTCTGTGTTTGGCGGTACAAGTGCTAGTTAGAATGTACTACTTATTTCCATTTTCCAATTGAAATCGAAAAGCTACTCCTGAAAAAGGAAAACATTGCTTGGTCAAATCAATATCATTGCACAGACACCAAAAGCAATCTCTCAATTATCTCTATTTGCACTCATTAGTTTCCTGAACTAGCTTGTTGACTGCTGCACGCACAAAATAAACAATCAAATCAGAAATGAAAATTGATTTTACTGAGTTGTCTCTAATTGGTCCACACACAAATCAAAAATCAGAAAAATAACAGTTAAGAATTGATACAAAGGATTGCAGATAGTTCCTCTGTCATGGGTTTGTCTAATTTTAATTTAATTTTAATTTTTTTCTCAAAAATGACTCATAAAGAAGTAAGAAAATGCATTTTACATAGTGGGAATACATATTTGATATACTTTGAAAAGACTTTTTGTTCACCAGCACATAAACCTAACTACATTAAAGTATGTTAATGAGTTAGCAAACCTGCCTCAGGTTTTCCAAATGTTCTCATTTTTCAACATACAATGATGTTTCTATGATATACACATCAAAAGTAAATGCATTGATGCCTAGCAGTGCCAGATAATTGGCTTTAATGATGCACGACTATCTGCCAATATATACTTTTAGGACTATTTCTTTCAATGGTTACCCACCATAAATGTTGCTGTGACTTCTTTGGCCCACCATTCATTGCTGAGATCAATTGCAATAGTTACCATTTCAATTTTCTCAGCTGAAGCCATTACTTTGTGTTTCAAATGCATATTATTGCCCAAAGTCCCTGATACTTGTGTTACACAGATATCATTTCAAAATGTTCTTCTTGCTGAACAAGTTTGATGGAACATCACTGTGTACAACTGCTGGTGTTCATGCACTTAATGAAGTTATCTGGTCGAATGCAGTGAAAGAGAGCAACCATCTGTTATGATATCTATGCCCATTTCTAGGCTTACATTGCTCCAGTCACTGACCCTTATATTTATTTCTCTGTGTTTCAGTCTATATGATTCCTTTGGCTTTCCTTAGCTTTCAAATCTGACCAGCTAACACTGAGCTCTCTTGAGCATGGCACAGAGTGCATGAGTTCCGTATTCATTCATGTATGAGCTCTCTGTAGTACACAGAATTCTCAATTAAAGCTGTGTTGTTTTCTTGCAAGCAGTCAATCAGCCAGTAATGTCAGGAAATGGTACCAACCTAAACAATTCTGCTCGATTTACACTGACATGATAAATTTTGTGATACAACAACATTTATTTATATAGCATCTTTAATGTAATAAAACATCCCAAGGTGCTTCACAGGAGCGTTATTAAGCACAATTGGACACCAGACCACATAAGGTGCAAATAGGGCAGTTGGCCAAAAGCTTGGCACACGAGGTAGGTTTTAAGCAGTGTCTTAAAGGAAGAGAGAGATGTAGACAGGCAGAGAGGTTTAGGGAGGAAATTCCAGAGCTTAGAATCTAGGCAGTTGAAGTCAGGATGCTGCAATAAAAGTCAAGGATGCTCAGGAGGCTAGAATTAGAGGAGTGCAGTTATCGCAGAGAGTTATGGGGCAGGAGGAGATTACAGAGATAGAGAGGGGCAAGACCATGGAGGGATTTGAAAACGAGGATGAGAATTTTAAATTCGAGGTGTTGCTTAACTGGGAACCAACGTAAATCAGCGAGCAAAGGGGAGATGGAAATGGGATTTGGTGCAAGTCAGAACTTGGACAGCTGTGTTTTGGGTGATCTCAAATTTATAGAGGGTAGAATGTGTGATGAACAATAAATGCAGCTTAGCTTGATTGATAACTCTTTGAAAATCTCATCATAATTGTACACTCTGACAACCAGAAGAGAAATTATAAGCATTACTGCATTTGGCAAGTTTTTAAATGCTTTTATTTAGAACAGATACAAAAGTGTGATGTTCAGTTTTCACCTGCGTATGCAGGCACAGATATCCCGCATTGGCACTTTATAAATATAAGAATATCGCAATATTCAAATAAGCCAGTAATGTGCTGAAGGAGGCTCGTTCACCAATCCACCTGTTTTAATTCTATGTATGAGAAGAATGTTTGCATTGAGAAAACAAACATTAAATAACCATTCCTTCAAAAATGTATCTTTTGCAAAAGATAAATCTAAAATGTGGATATTTGGAGCCTTTGTCCTGAGTTCTGTGGTTACCTGCTTTGTTTACGTAAAACACATCTGAAGATATACCTTCTTATCATAAAAGAATTTAAATAGGTATTCTGAGGCATGCACCACATCCTTTTGATATGTGATATATGCTGAAATTGACATACCTTGCTATGAACATTGTTACAACCAGGTGAGAAAGATGTTGAGGGGTCCCTCTCAGTCTTCACCTGGTCTTATCATAACAGGGTTTGATTTCAAACACATTGTGTTTTTAGCTCCCCCTTGGTGAATCCTTGTTCACCGCTTTCCAATTATAAGGCAAAGAAACCAGCACAAGCAGGTTTTCTTAGGTTTAAAGAAAAATTGAAATTTATTAAACTTAAACTCTAATTCAGTTAATGCCTATGGATACATGACACGCCCATGCTAGCATGCATAAGCGATACACAATCAAATAGAGATAGAAAAGAGCAGAAGAAAACAAAAAGTGGAAAAGTTTGAGGCAATATCTGAAGAGATTTTGTTACGGTTCTTTGAGCTCAATGTAGAGTCCTTGTCGTTAGATCTTGCTTTTCATAGGGGCCCAGTATTCTTCTTAAACTTTGTTTGCTGTAGGAGACTTTTCTCTCTTGGGGTTCATGTGTCTTCAGTGGATTCAGAGGCTTGCGAGAAAGAGATGGGAGCAGACAGGAGAGATCTTCTCAGTCCAGAAGCAAACAGTCTTTCTGCGTTTAAACTCTCTGTGGCCAGTTCAAAAGAAAACCCTGGAACAGCCAGTTAGTCATGTGACCAGCTGGTCTAACCAGACCTGTCCCTTGTGAATTGTATCCTCCTTAGCAGGCCCTGGAATGCGCTTCCTAACCTTTGATGTCTGTTAGTATGTAAATGTTTTTTTCCAGCCATGGCTGATCTGTTTAACAAGTCATTTTGCCGCTCCAACAACAGTTCAAAATCAATGTTCATAACAAAATTGATGTGCCTCATTCTTGGAAGGTGGGGGCCTAGCATGACAATATAGACAATTGCATGTTGCTTGTGCAAATGGGGAGAAAAATGTTTTGTTGATGTGAAAAGTGAAAATGCTTACATTCAGAATGACAAAAATGTAGCTCCATAGAGCTGATCATAAAGACTTTAAGCAACAAAGGAATAGCATAGTAAAAACCACCTTTAGTCCTAATCCTGTGTTTTGCACAACAGTGTCATAAACCACCATGTCCTAGAAATGCATTTAATAACTGCAAAAATACAAGCATTTTAAATGCAACTGGTTTGTAGAAAGTTGATTGGGTAAATATTAATAAATGATGAACTGCATTTTATCAATAAACATTTTTCATCATATCTTAGACTCAGATGGACCTGCATAATATGAATAATGTACTTAAGAGCTCCTATGGAATTGTAGAAATCCTACCATGTTTTATTGTTTTGCAGAATCATTCAAGTGGAAAAATGATAGATGTTGCGAGACTAAATCAAAGATATTCAACTCTGAAGCTTATCAGAAACAAGCTTGTTGGAAAGATGTTCGATGAACTTCATAGTTACTGCACCTCCAATTTAGCACCTGTGCTTCTTTTCCTATGCTGCTCTCTGCCATAATACTCAATGGAGATTGATAACAAGCAGCTTATAATTGACTGATGCCTTTGACTATAAATTGACTGATGCCACTGAAAGAAAGGTGTGAGCTTGTTTAAGGTTCATTGTGTGTAGGAATGGACATTAATGGAGGAGCCCTCTAACTGAGATGTTTTACACTACGGGCAATTTATAATGGCCAATTTACCTATCAACCTGCAAGTCTTTGGCTGTGGGAGAAAACCGGAGCACCCGACGTAAACCCACGCGGTCACAGGGAGAACTTGCAAACTCTGCACAGTTGCTTTCATTTAGTGGCACTGCATAAGACAGCAGATTTCCCTCTTTAGCACTTGAATAGAGGGCATATAGCAAAATCAGATTAGGGGGGAGGGGGTTTGCACACCCATAATGCAGGCTGCCGAGATATCTGTCCATTAATCTAAATGGACAGAAAATAAGGCAGGTTATGGGTTGTGTGGGCTGTGTTAAGAGGTATGATCCTTCTGTGTAATGTATCTTAGAAGCACTCAACTCATGCAATGTTTTACACCAAGTGCTGAAGTAGAAAATCTGGCCCAATGGAGTATAAAAAACTAATTACAGCTAGAATTATATCCTCAGCATTGTTTGATAAATATGTTGCAAAGGTTTATCAGTTGTTCAAAGTATAAGGGAGGAGCCAATCCATATTTGAAAAAAACACTGGCCCAGAATTTGCTGCAAAAAGAAGGATGAAGCTCATGGTGCTCACTGTTCTTTATGCGTAAATGGTACAGCAACTTCAAGTAAGGGGCAGATGCACATTTAAATGCCAACAACGAAAGGTTGCTGCCCGAGTTGCATCGCTCCTTCATTAACTTCCTGAAAACATAATTTTGCTTTCATTGTAATGCATTGAACACTGCAATGTATCTGTATTTGCATGGTAAATATGAGCTAAACTTGCCATAGAAAGTTATGTCTTGTCATTTCAGGCGTAAGTACCCTTTTAACAATTTGTTGGTCATTACTAACTGCCAAGAATTGCTGTGGCACAGAAAATTAACTATTATAAGTGTGGAGTCTCATTCCTTCAGGATTTAGTTGTTGAATATTTAAAATTGTCAATTTTCCTTTACTAGCCCTTTGTCTATTTTTCTTTCCTCTGTCTTGATCCAATCTTTCCCTCTTTATTTTTCTTCTTGTACCTCATTTGACATTGAATTCACCCAATATAATTTACACATCTCAGTCCTTCCTGGGCTTATTTCTCAATGCTTAACTCTCATAGTAAGGAGATATTCTATTGGTTGCCTTGTTCACTCAGGTCCCAAATGCTCTGTTTTCCTTGCTGTGCCAAAATCAGCTCACACTTCCAGCAATTTAGTGATCCAAAATATTTTGAGCTGAAAGGTGTGGGGACAAGTCTAGATGCCCTGCTACAGCAAAATCTGACCTGTATTGTGTTATTTGCTCATTGAGGTATATGGCTATCAGTTAGTTCTGAATCTTGCCACGGTTATTTAAATTTAACAAGGCCGTGTAGGCTTCTTGAGAGATATTTCAATAGGTTGAGCTGCTCAAATGATGGAGTGGAGTTGATCAAATTGGTTCAAACTTTCAGAAATATAGGTTAAGCCAGTTCAGTACATGCAGTGGAAAAGGCTACAGGAAGAAAATAATGAAATGCTTTTCTATGTTAAAGGCACTATTCAAATGCAAGATTTTGTACTTGTTGCATCTACAAAGGTTACTACAGAGTAAGAGCTTAGCTTACAGACTGCAACAATTTATTGCTTTTTGATTTGCTTAATGATAGCTACTGTAAATATACTGTATCATTGTTACACATTCACCTGTTTATCTATTGTTCAATAAATTCACTAATTAGTTAAAAACCAAAATGAGCTTAGCTATTGTGATACTCTTCTGTGATATGTGGGAGAGGTACTTTGGAAAGATAGCATAGATTCAGTAGCTAAAGTGATTTATAGAGAGGTTTTCAGTTTGTTCTCCTGGGTTTGCTATCAAAATCTTACTTCGAGTCAAGAAAACCTGCTATGCCAAATGAGGCTTTTTTAATTCATTGGTTTGAAACCGACATTTAACTTTTAATGAAAAAAGAGCTGGAATCCTACAGTTAGCTTTTTTTTAAAAAAAGGCAGCCAAGATGGCCACTGCAATTTGTACCTGAAATACCTTTCACATTCCAAGACATCACAGGGAGATGCCATGTCTGATTAACCTTTACTCAACACAATGGCTTGCCCTATTTATTGTACTACCTGAGATTGCTTTCATTAGCATGACATTCAAAGCCATCTGGGTCAATAACATTGAAAGGGCGAAGGGAAGATATTGAAATTCCTAAACTTGAGTCTCATTAGAAGGCACCAGAGAATACACTGAGACAGTCATGTGACTGTCTGTCCATCTCTGTGAAAGCTGGGATTTTCCCTTGGACAACAGGCAAGCCAGTAACTCAAACTGTGCAGAAGCCAGAAGGGCACTCTCTCTGTTTCTTTCTCTCTCTCTCTCTCTCTCTCTCTCTCTCTTCTCTCCAGAAGGCCTTGTGGGACATGCAAAGCCTAGCTGCCGATTGCTAGATCCAAGGCAAAGACACCAGGGGAAGAAAGCCACCTACAATTCTACCTCCAAGAAAACCCTGAACCAGGTGAGCCAGCCACAAAGTGCACTTCTACCAGCCAAAGACTTCAAGAACACAACTTCAGCCAGAAGATAACGGAATTACCTGACCCCACAGACTGTATTAATTAATTAATTAAGGCCTCTTACCCGCTCTTGATCTCTTCATTGAAAACTGTCGGCGAGACATTGGTCATCTCAATTTCTCTGCCCCCCTCACTCACTCTAACCTGTCCCCCTCTGAACTTGAGGCATTCCGTTCTCTCAGGTCTAACCCCGACATGGTCATCAAACCTGTTGTTTTTTGGCGTACCGACCTCTACCTTGCAGAAGCTCAACGCCAACTCACGGACACTTCTTCCTACCTCCCTCTGGACCATGACCCCACCACCGAACATCAAGCCACCGTCCAAAGGACTGTCACTGACCTCATCTCCTCTGGAGATCTTCCCTCTACAGCTTCCAACCTCATAGTCCCGCAACCCTGGACAGCCCGCTTCTACCTCCTTCTCAAAATCCACAAACGGGACTGTCCCGGCAGACCCATTGTGTCAGCCTGCTCCTGCCCCACTGAACTTATTTCTTTCTATCTTGACTCTAAATTTTCTCCGCTGGTCCAGTCTCTTCCCACCTACATCCGTGACTCTTCTGACGCCCCACGTCATTTTGATAATTTCCAGTTTCCTGGTCCCAACCGCCTCCTCTTCACTATGGACGTCCAATCGCTCTACACCTCCATCCCCCACCAGGATGGTTTGAGGGCTCTCCGCTTCTTCCTGGAACAGAGACCCAAACAATCCCCATCCACCACCACCCTCCTCCGCCTGGCTGAACGTGTTCTCACATTGAACAACTTCTCCTTCAACTCCACGCACTTCCTTCAAGTAAAAGGTGTCGCTATGGGTACCCGCATGGGTCCTAGTTATGCCTGTCTTTTTGTGGGATATGTCGAGCATTCTTTGTTCCAGTCCTACTCAGGCCCCCTTCCCCAACTCTTTTTCTGGTATATTGATGACTGTATCGGTGCCGTTTCCTGCTCCCGCCCCGAACTGGAAAACTTTATCAACTTTGCTTCCAATTTCCACCCTTCTCTCACCTTTACATGGTCCATCTCTGACAATTCCCTTCCCTTCCTCAACTTCTCTGTCTCCATCTCTGGGGATAGGTTGTCTACTAATATCCATTATAAGCCCACCGACTCCCACAGCTACCTCGACTACACTTCTTCACACCCTACCTCCTGTAAGGACTCCATTCCATTCTCCCAGTTTCTCCGCCTCTGACGCATCTGCTCTGATGATGCTACCTTCCATGACGGTGCTTCTGATATGACCTTTTTCCTCAACCGAGGATTTCCCCCCACTGTGGTTGACAGGGCCCTCAACCGTGTCCTGCCCATTTCCCGCACCTCTACCCTCACCCCTTCCCCTCCCTCCCAGAACCGTGACAGGGTTCCCCTTGTCCTCACTTTTCATCCCACCAGCCTCCATATCCAAAGGAACATCCTCCGCCATTTCCGCCGCGTCCAGCGTGATGCCACTATCAGTCGCATCTTCCCCTCCCTTCCCCTGTCAGCATTCCAAAGGGATCGTTCCCTCTGCGATACCCTGGTCCACTCCTCCATTACCCCCATCACCTCGTCCCCTTCCCATGGCACCTTCCCCTGCAATCGCAGGAGGTGTAATACCTGCCCATTTACCTCCTCTCTCCTCACTATCCCAGGCCCCAAACACTCCTTTCAGGTGAAGCAGCGATTTACTTGTACTTCTTTCAATGTAGTATACTCTATTCGCTGTTCACAATGTGGTCTCCTCTACATTGGGGAGACCAAGCGCAGACTGGGTGACCGCTTTGCGGAACATCTCCGCTCAGTCCGCAAGCAGGATCCTGAGCTTCCGGTTGCTTGCCATTTCAACACTCCCCCCTGCTCTCATGCTCACATCTCTGTCCTGGGATTGCTGCAGTGTTCCAGTGAACATCAACGCAAGCTCGAGGAACAGCATCTCATCTACCGATTAGGCACTCTACAGCCTGCCGGACTGAACATTGAGTTCAATAATTTCAGAGCATGACAGCCCCCCATTTTACTTTCATTTTTAGTTATTTTTTAAATTTTTTTACATTTTTTACAATCTTTTTTTTTGCATTTATTTCATTTCATCTTAGTTTGTTCAGTTTGCTTACCCACTTTTTTTTTCAGGTTTGTACTTGCTGCTGTTCAATATTCAGTCCGTTAACACCTAATCTGTACTAATGCTTTGTCTTTCAACACACCATTAATATATTCTTTGCCTTTGCTCCATGACCTTTTGGTCAGCTATGTGGCCTTGTCCAATCTGCACCTTCTCCTTTGTTATCTCTTGCCCCACCCCCACCTCACTTGCTTATAATCTGTGACTTTTCTAATATTTGTGGGTTCCGAAGAAGGGTCACTGACCCGAAACGTTAACTCTGCTTCTCTTTTCACAGATGCTGCCAGACCTGCTGAGTGGTTCCAGCATTTCTTGTTTTTATTTCAGATTTCCTGCATTCTGCAGTATTTTGCTTTTATTATACTGTATTAATTTTTGTTTGTTCTGGACTCTAATTCAACCACAAATCTACTCCTCATCACTCTGTAATCTATTTGTGTGTGCGTGATTCTCGTGTAAGTGTGTGCGTGAATGTGTAGCATAATTTTATTATTTTTATTTCGATCAGGTTTTATTTCGAACAAGTTCACCTTTTTTCTTGTTTAAACTCAAGAAAATCTGTCCGATTGGTTCTTTTACGATCACAACAAAGGTAAAAAGTAAAACACTCACTGAAGTGGTAAACACATCCACTGTTTTTTTTAAAAAAGGGATAAACCCTGTTGTGGTCAAATAAGAGGAAGGACAAGAGGGGACCCTTGTTCCCCCTCCTTGCCTGGCTTAGATATCAGGGCTGGTGAAAATATAAGGAGTTAAGATTCACTAATGAGGATACTTTCTTCCAATGTGTGCTGCATTTTACCCATAGTAACTTACAATCATGCACATGGCTTAGTTGATTGCATTTATTTGGATTTCAATATGCAAATTCCATTATTATAACTAATTGAATGTTATTTAGATAGAGATATTGCATTAATCAAACAGAAGCTGAAGTATCTGGGGTAAGAAGGGCAGAAATAACAGTAACCTGATAATGACTGACAACTAAAAACAGAAAATGCTGGAAATACTCAACAGGTCGGGCAGCATTTGTGGAGAGAGAAACACAGTTAAGTTTTGCGTCAATGATCTCTCGTCAGAACTCACCAGCTGAGTATTAACAAGAATTTTCTGTTGTTACTTCAGATTTCCAGCATCTGCAATATTTTGCTCTTGTACTAGTGTTTCATTGATTGCGCTTCTCTTTTAGGAATGCCCACCTTGAAGAAGTTCTGCTCTTCTCTCCGATAGGATTTCTGCTGGTCTCTTACTTTGCTCATCTTCATTGCATTCTGTTTCCCTCCTCATGCTTGATCAGGTGTCTACTAAAATCTTCTTTCACAGCTACATCCCATTCGTCAACAATTGTCTTCGGCTCCGACATATTCCAACTGAAAATTCACCCTTCATATTTTGGATTCACCCATGATTACAGATATCTCCAAGATATTCCTCAAACTGTGGCATGAGCAGTATTCTGAGATCAGCGCTCAATGTCATGCACCACCACATGCACATTCTCATCCTCTCTTTTCAGCAGTACCGACTCTATCTCAAAGCTGTTCTGGTCCGCAGTTCCATTTCATCTTTTGCCTCATCTGGCGCTTTAACTAAAAGCTTTTTTTCTTCCTTTCAGATGTCAAAGATCACAAGCATCAACAACTCTTGGATACCAATGTCCCTCTAGATCTGTCTTCCCCTTCACTTTCCTCTGACCCCATACCTTCTTCCCCTCTCACTCCTTGCCATGTTTTCACTATCCTTCTGACCTTCCCTCTCTGACTATGAATAATCAGTCCTCAGAAAAGGCCTTAGATTCATCTCCTCATGCCCCAACCTCAATGAATTTCAACTTGGCATAACGCTGAGCTCCCCATCCATCGCCTTCCCCTTCGCGTCCACATCTTTGGCCAGGAGTCTTCTCCCTGCACAATGGCCCCTTTTTCCTACCTTCAGAATTCTCTTTTCACCTGGAGCCTTCCTCTGGCCTCTTACCCTCTCTAGATCTTTTCATTGAGAACTGAGGGCATACAGAGGCCATCTTAATTTCTCTGCTCCCCTCACTCACTTAAACCTACCTCCCTCTTGTAGTCAATTCTCCCAGGTACAATCCTAAATTTGATGACAAATGTGGCACTGTTGTTCTTTGGCATACTAACCTCTACCGAGGGAAGGCTGAACACCAACTCTCTGAAATCTCCTCCTACCTGGTCCATGTCCCCACCACTAAACATCAAGCCATCGTTCCCAGGACTGTCACTGACCTCATCTCCTCTGAAGAGCTTCTGTTTATGGCCTCCAACCCCGCACAATCCACTTCTACCTCCTTCCCAAGATCCACCAACAGGACAGTCCTTGTAGATCCATCGCTTCAGACTGTTCCTGCCCCACAGAACTAATTTCTTTCTATCTCGACTCTATTTTCTCCCCCTTTGTGCAGTCTCTTCCTGTCTACATTCGCCAATCTTCTGACGCCCTCTGCCACTTTAAGAGTTTCCAGTTTCCCAGCCCTAATCTTCTCCTTTTCACCATAGATGTCCAGTACCTCCTCACTGCCATCCTCCACCAGTATGGTCTGAGGGATCTGCGCTTCTTCCTTGAACAGAGGTCCAACCAGGCCCCATCCACCACCACCCTCCTCTGCCTGGCTGAATTGTCTCATATTGAACAACTTCTCCTTCAACTCCACTCACTCCCTCCAAATTAAAGGTGTAGTTATGGAAAGCTGTATGGATCCTAGCAATGCCTGCCTTTTCATGGGATATGTAAAATATTCTTTGTTCCAATCTTACTCAGGTTCCCTACTTGAACTATTTTCCAGTATATTGATGGTGTTGTTTCCTGCCGACTCTCGAACCGGAAAATTGGATCATGTTGCTTCTAATTTCCACCTCACCTTCACATGGTCCATCTCTGACCGTTCCCTTCCCTTCCTTGAAATCTCTACCTCCATTTCTGGGAACAGGTTATCAATCAATATTCACTATAAGCTCACTGTCTCCCATAGCTACACATCCTCTCACCCCGTTTCCTGTCAGGACTCCATTTCATTCTTCCAAGTTTTTCCATCACATCTGTTCTGATAATACAACCTTCCACAGTAGTGCTTCTGACCTATCTTTCTTTGTCCTCAACCGAGGATACTCACCCACCATGTTGACAGAGTCCTTGACCATGTCCGTTCCATTTCTTGCACTTCATCTCTCATCCCTTCCCTCCCCCCCAGAACCATGATAGGGTACCCCTTGACCTCACCTTCCATCCCACCAGCCTGCACATTTAACAGATTATCCTCCACCATTTCTGTCACCTCCAGCATGATGCCACCACAAAACACATCTTCCCCTCCTCTCCCCTTCCAGCATTCAGATTGGACCATTGCCCCCTCGACACCTTATTCTACTCCTCAATCACTCTCAACACCCTTCCCATGGCACCTTCCCATGCAAGCACAGCAGGTGCAACATCTGCCCTTTTATCTCCTACCTTTCCACCATCCAGGGCTCCAAACACTCTTTCCAAGTGAAACAGTGATTTATTTGTACTCCGTTCAGTATAGTGTACTGTATTCGCTGCTCACAGTGTGGTCGCCTCTATATTGGGGAAACTAAACACAGATTGGTGACTGCTTTGCAGAACACAGTTGTTCAGTCTGTAAGCATGACCTTAAGCTACTGGATGCCTGTCATTTTAATTATCCGCCCACTCCACTCTGACCTAGACTTCCTACATTGTTCCAATGAAGCTCAGTAGAAGCTCTTGGAACAGCACTTCATTTTTTGATTAGGAACTTTACAGCCTTCTGGACTCAACACTGGATTTAATAATATAACCGCTGTCCTCATTTTTTCAGTCAGCATCTGTTGGTGATAATTCTGCTATTGTCATTTACACCTCCTCTAGACCCATCCTTTATTTCTTTACTTGTTCCAATACCATCTCCTTTCACTTTGCACCATCATCCTTTTTGTCATCTAATCTCTCCTGCCTTCCACCCTGTAACAAACCTTCCCTTTTATTCTTTCCTCCCTCCCACTTGCCCTAAAATAAAAGCAGTTCTGATGAAAGCTCATGGACCTGAAGCATTAACTCCATTTTTCCTCTCCCCACAGCATTTTCTTTTTTTTTGATTTCAGATTTCCAGCATCTGCTGCATTTTGCTTTTGCACTAATAGCTGAATAAACCTTGGAAATTAAAATTGTTTTCTGAAGCAGGCTTTTATTCAAGGGGGGGGAGCCTTTAAAAAAGCAAGGTGGTTTTAAATCCTGAGATGCAGTATACATCATTTCTATTCTTGAACATTAAGATATGTTTAAAATGCATTTTTGTACATTCAGCATCAGGTAGCTTTGAATGAGAAAAAGGAAACCCTATGCATATTTATTTTTGAATTTGGAAAACCTCTTAAATTTCTGAAAACCAGCACAATTTAAATAACATTTGGATTTAGTTATAATAATGGTTGGTTTGGATTGCATTGTATTTTTTCAGCCTTCAATACTCAATTAATTATACCATGTGTCTGATCATCGGATACTGTGGTTAACACATGAGACAAGATGCAGAAAGCATTAATACCAGGTTGGGAAGAATCAGTTCGCCTTGTTTGGTGTATTTGAGTTCAGTTCCACACAAACTCATTGTCCAGCACATTTATCTTTAAGGGAAATCTGATCCACAGAGACAGCAACTAAATCAAAGCAGTTTGAAGCAGTTTGAAATTCCAGATTTTCAGCAAAGTAGTTTCAGATTCCTTGAAGAACAGAGAAACCTGTCTTTTTACAAAAAATCTGATAGGAACTTGCACTGAGAGAATAAAGTCCCAACTGGGGACCATCTGATTTGAACAGACTCTGTATTTAGACTCAGGACCAATCTCCCCACAAATTTTTAGGTTCCAGCGCATAGTTTTATTGGGGATTTTAGATTTCACACTTCTGAGCTATTTTGTCACCTCTTCCAGATTTTCTGCAGCTTGTACCACCCACTGGCTCAGAGGGAAGCAAGTGACCACTTCCTCAGCCTCTGTCAATATTGCTTGATAAGGAACAGCTTAGCTTTTGCTAGGTGCTGCTTCTTGGTGGCTTCGCTAAGAACAAGATGTCACTGGGGTAGATCTTGACTTTGTACAACAGTGTAAAACAAGTGATAACGAGTTGGCAGCCTGTTTTCCATTTCCAAATCAATGGAATTAAAAATCAGGAGGGATATAAAACTGGCTGCTGACTTGCTGTCATCAGTTTTACAGTATTGCATAATTAGGGCGGCACAGAGCCGCAGTGGTTAGCACCGCAGCCTCACAGCTCCAGCGACCCGCGTTCAATTCTGGGTACTGCCTGTGTGGAGTTTGCAAGTTCTCCCTGTGTCTGCGTGGGTTTCCTCCGGGTGCTCCGGTTTCCTCCCACATGCCAAAAGACTTGCAGGTTGATAGGTAAATTGGCCATTATAAATTGCCCCTAGTATAGGTAGGTGGTAGCGAAATATAGGGACAGGTGGGGATGTGGTAGGAATATGGAATTAGTGTAGGATTAGTATAAATGGGTGGTTGATGGTCGGCACAGACTCGGTGGGCCGAAGGGCCTGTTTCAGTGCTGTATCTCTAAACTAAACTAAACTAATGTGGAAACTGTCTTTGTAAAACCATGTCATATTGCTCCATGCTATATAAGCAAATCCAGACAGGCAAACTTACTCTTTCAGGGAAACCCAAGCCCAAATAATAGGGGTTTGAAGCTGGGTTTCTCTGACAGCAGTCCAATGGTGCAGCATGGTAGCTACCTGACCAGCCACAGGTACTGTTATATTAATGCTATTTTGACAATTTACAAAATTTACTTAGTTAATGTGAGATAATGGCCTGAATATTAACATGTTGGGGTGGGGCTGGTTTATGTAAGTGGGGGTTGGAGCTCCAGATGGCAAGCCTGGATTTCTCTGCATGCAGTGAAGTTTTAACTCCACAGTGTACGTCTTTCATCTTTGACAGTTTTCCTGCCCGGATGTCCACTTGATTAACAAGCTTGGCTTCCTGTTGGGCAGGGAAGACTATGGACCAGAGGACCAGGTAGGTCCAAACCCGGACGATCCAATCCCCGACACTAAAGGTCTATTTATGGTTTGGGGGATTGGGTCTGATGGGGGGAGGGTGTGAAGCTTGGAGGTCCAGGGGGCAGCATTCCTAAACCTGCTAGCCCAGAAGCAGCACTGCAAAGGCACTTCTCCCCAGCTGCTCTCACCTCCCTTCAGCTGCCAGGATTCCCGAGGCATGGAAAACCCAGCAGGCCAGTTAAAGCTTAAACCGGAGGCAGCCAGCTTCATTAAAATATTTAAATTTCTAACTCGTCTCCTGGGAGCGGATTGGTTGCCTGCCCCTTGTCCCGCCTCTGTTAAACCCAGAAGAGGGTGGGTTGGTGCTGGGTTGGGCATCGGGTTTGAGTGTTTTAAAATTTTAACCTCTGATCTGACCTCAACCCACCCATTTTTGGGTGGTAAGATCCAGCCCAATGAGGCTGATAATGTTCTAAAGCATAATTCACATTTTCACTTAGAGAAGAAGCTTAAAAACCAAACTTAGTTAAGGTCTGATAAACAGGTAATGAACAATCTGCAATGAAATATTGTGCTTGGATTAGGATTTTTATAGAACTGTAAGAATGCTACATTGGAATTCAATACTCACAGAGGACTATCCATTGATGAGGTATCTGTCTACTGTGATTCTACTCTTCCTAAAATGCAATTACTAGGGAATTAAAGAATTTGCACAGTATACTAGCCAATGCTAATAAGCATAGCTTATCCCATCACTGACTCAGCTGCAGTTCACTGGTAGCAATTTTTGTTTCTTATAGCTTTTGAATATATATGATTACTGTTCACCTGAGTATAATGTGATAGAGTATTAATGAATATACGGAAGCGACATAGAGTGGAGGTCATTTTGTGTTGTACGTTCTATTACAAACAAATTAGGACTATGCTCACTCATTTCAGTTATGATCCTCAATAGCTTTTAAAGAAAGATGAAAAGGAGATAATTTTTCTCTTTGATTGGGCTAGTTCAGGCAAATTCTAAAAGTAAAAAGCAGTGATTTAATGCAGTGAACTGTACTCTCACCAATTTCCAGTCAATGAACTAAATTTGCCTGGACTGTGGAGACAGGGTTGGTTGGAGACGGGGTTGGGGGATGGGGGTGGTCTGGGAAAATAAGGCAGAGGCACGTCGGGAGAGCTTCCCAACACCTCCGGGGGAGCATCTCAGGGGCAGGTAGGGAAGAAATTTGACAGCCCGTTTCAATGAGGAACACAGCCAATTATGCCTCTTAAGAACCCAGTTAGCGGATATTTTCCAATGGAGCCTGCCAGCTCTCTCGAGAGGGGAACTCCTGGCGTCAGGCTGGAGGGCCACCGGAGCTGAAGGTTCCATGCCCCAGTAAAGGTGCTGCCAAGACAGCAGGCCGTCATGGTGGCCAAACCAGCTCTGTGTAGGAGATCCGCCTCCACATCGATGGCCCTACCTGCTGTGGGATTCTTCAATATAACATTCACCGAAGGCATCGGAGAGCACATCCATGATGATGTGTCACCTACCTGCCTCAGCAGTACCCACCTCTCCCTTTGGGGCTGACAACCGGGCATCTGTTGGGCCTCCCACTTCCCTGGTCCGTCCGCTGTTCTTAATTGGGCAGGACTCCCGGAGGCAGATTCTTAATTGGCCGCCTCTGGAATATCCCGTTTGACATCCCGCCATGGCCATTTCCGGGTTCCCAACCCAGAATTAAGGCCGACATCGGGATCGTGACCCAACTGGGAAAATGCAGCCAACATGAAGTCAGAATTATGCGTTACTAAAATATTAAATGGTTAAATATCATACTTGAAACTTTGGAAGATCATCTGTTCCAAATCCAGCCTGAACTGACACTCAAGCCTGAAGGTTTTCTCTGAGTGCCTCCTGGTCACACTACTGTACACGGCAGCAGCAGATCAATCTATCTTTGGGAATAGAACTGGAAAAGGAGGAATATTAAGCACAGGTCCTCCATATAATTAATTCTTCTGCTGCACAAACTGATAGTAAAGAACAGCCATGAAGAAGACTGTACCCTGTTAGCTTTTACAGCTGAAGGAAGGAGGCAGTGACAAGGAGGAGGAATTGGAAAGAAAATGATTATAAATTAATGATGATCAAGCTTTACCATCTAAGAAAGCAGACTGATCCAGATAAACTAACTAAATGCCCAGAGATTACAAGTGATTTTATTTATTCTTTAAGAATGCAATCCTATAGCAAATCAGTGAAAACTATGGGGATAGTTTTAATCCAGCCTGACAGGTGGGGAACTGATGGGATTGGATCAGTTTTCTATTTACATCCTGATTTCACTTTCCATTGACTTGTTTAGGTTAAAATTACCCCTTTTTTCAGTTAACCTTCACAATTAGATATATGTCATACTCCAGAGATGGTCCAGTGATGAGGATATCTCAAATTCTTTTTAAACATGTCACTTTTCATTTAAAAATGAACAAAGTTGAAAAATGATTAGTAAGGCCACTCGTTTGATCCCCTGGTGTTTGCATGCTTAGCTGCTTTCACCTGGGGTAGTGATGGGGACACTACTTGAATTGGTGTCAGCACCTTGGGCTACAGAGGGGAAAATATACTAAGCAGGTTACTGCTGCTGATCACAGCTGGATGAATTTTGCTGGAAGTCCACCTAAGTGGACAAAATCAAGCTTGGATGTGATGCCTCCCACATTAAATAGCTATCCAATACTAATTATCTAGGATCACACATCAAGGATAGCTGATTGGGAAATTTATCAGAGGGCTTCCAGCACTGAAGGGGCCATAATCTAATAACTGTTGGCAGCTTTGAGAGACGAGGGAAAAAAAAATTGGAGAAAACATCTTTGGTTCAGGACCCCGATGTCAGGGTCAATGGGGCCAGAACCCCACACTGTGGGGGTAACAGTCACCTGACAGTGATTTTTCCCAAAATGGCCAATTAGTTGTCAGTGGGCCGGCTCGCCATCTAATTAAGGATGGCGCGTGCGCTCTCGCAGGCCAATAGGAAGCCCTTCAGCACAGAAGAGGCAGCAGCTTGCAGTTCAGGTAAGAGAGAGCGAGGGAACCTCCATTTTGCGGTGGTCTCACTCCAATGTTTTAAACTTTTAAATTGAGAAGTATCTAGCAGGAAGAGCCTCAACGCCTGCCTGGAGTGCTGGCTCCCTGGTCTGCCACTGAGAAGCTGCGTCCAGGCAGCCAGCCTAGTCCCTGTCTCCTCAGGGGTCCTGGAGGCCGACTGGACCATTCCAGTCAGCATCTGACAACAGGTCTTATAGGCCTTTAACTGCTGTTAATTGGCTATCCGCCACTTGCAGGCGGGTAGTCCTACCACCCCTATTCCACCTCCAGAAAAATGGTCTGGTGGGCCGGATGGTGTCGACAAACTGGCACGCTGGCCAGTGATGGGCAATTCCACGCCAGCCTGCATCCGCACTTTCCCCCATTGGGGCCTAAAAGTCCTGCCCCTAGCATTGCCGTTTTCTATTGTAGAATCAAGCATATTGTAGAAACAATCTTACAAGCAGATAGTACTACAACAACAATATCTTGCATTTATAGAGTGCCTATAATGTGGTAAAATGTCCCAAGGAGCATAATCAGACAAAAATTGACACCAGGCCAAAGAACGAGACAATAGGACAGGTGGCCAAAAACTTGGCCAAAGAGGTAGGTTTTGAGGTGTATCTTAAAGGAGGAGAGAGGTGTGAAGAGGTGGAGAGGATTAGGAATGGAATTCTAGAACTTAGGTCTTAGGCAGCTGAAGGAACAGCCACCAATTTTGGGGTGATGGAAGTCAGTATGAAATCTCACGGTGAGTTGGTCAAGATTACTACTTTCTCATTTCAATCATATCCCTACAGAATGAATGTCACTATATAAAAAAATAGCAAAAGATTAACACTGATGGTCGGGTTGAAAATCCAACAAATTTCAATCATATGCCCATATAGAATGAAGACCACAGTAATAACGTTAGTGGTCAATAAAGATTAAATGCTCTACCTTGTGATGGCTTTACAACTTTTGTTCTGTCCTCTGTGTGCTGGAAAATTATCATCAAATTTTTAAAGATGTCCTCAATGCAGAATATAATACTATGAAATATTAAATATTCAATTTTCCTCTATCATGGCTAGAAACAGTCATAATTATATGATGATTCACATAATAACTCATTCTGAAAAGTCATAAATGGCACTCCCTCTGCGACAAAGTTAATAATTTACTGCCATTCAGGATTTTTCACTCTGCACTGTTGGTCTTGTGAACATTTATTAAGCAAATGTTCAGTTGAATAGGTCAAAATATGAACCATGCTTTTCAGAATAGCGGAGTAAATTTTAATGAGGACTGACAGACAGGTGAGGTGAAGTTTGAGATTCTTAGTTAGTAATTAGTTAGAATCGACTGAGTTTGTACGGGGGAAAAAAACAAATGCTTTTTGAAAATAAAAAAAATCCCAGGTCCAGTCCCTGGTATCTGTTGAGTTAACTGGTCTCAGCTGGGGTGATGTAGGGTGACTACCATCAATATCAGCTTCCCTAAGTTAAGGTAGAGAAAATAGCCAATTCTTACTCCTGGTCACAGCCAAACAAACCTCTCTGTCAGTGAGGATAGGACTGGATTGGATTTTACTGTGATGACCCCACCTCAGTTTAAAAAAAAAACAGCTGATACTTTGGGGTCGATATTGACTGCGATAATGGAAAGCAGCTCATAGAGAGTCAGCAGCCTGTCTACATATCTGCTGAGTTTTATTTTTGTTAAAATTGGGAGAGGTGTAAATCAGGCTGCTGACTTGCTATTACCCGTTATCACACTATCGCACAAGTATTATCTACCCCTTAATTGGCTAAACACACAAGTAACAGGCAACTGGGTAAAGGAACAACCCAATATGAAATCAAATCTCAACAAACCTCCAGAGGTGAAGGGAAGAGCACTGAAGCTGGGAATGGTGAAAAACTAAGTAATTTACCGGCCAAAAATGTTTTTTTCCAACAGACTGATTTTGTTTGCCGCTTTGCAAAATTTTTCAGATAAATTGGGTCATTCTCTTTAAAATTAAATACTTTTAAAACTCAGGTGGATTTTTTCTCTTTTACAATATATAGATAGGGTAGCAATGATTTCCTTTGCGTAATGTTGAGATTTCTTAGCAGCTTTGAAAGTATTCTCGCAGCCTGTGTTTTACAATGTCCATAAAAATGAGCTTCCATCAGGTTCTGCTATTTAAAGGAAGAAGGATAAGTATAAGTGTAGAAATGTGTGAGCATTACTTCACTTACACCATCCCATCAGTGATTGTTTTAAGGTGGAATATTTGAATTTTAATGCAGAAATACAGATTTTTTTCAAAAATGCAAATGAATGAGACTACAAACCTGAACCAGATTTATTGTCCTGCTGTTTATTACGAATGGCAAATTATTCAGTAGGCTGTGGTCCTGTATAACATCAGCCTACAGCCAAGTTTTCAGAAGACTCCACCTGACTATTGGAGCTGCAACATAAATTTATTTGAAATGATGGGCTGAATTTTACGAATGCGCCGCAGTTCGTGGTGGCGCACTCTGATGGTGGCGTGCATCCCACACGGATGTGCCATCCCTGAGCCCCCACGATATTACACGTGGGGGCTCATTTAAATGGAGGGGTCGATGCGGCCACCCATGATGATGCAGGTGCCAGCACCGTTTTTAAAGGGCTTTAAGCCCTTAGAATTACTTTCAATTTTTAAAGGTATATTATTGTGAATTTTTTATTAACTAATAATAAAGATGTGGAGGGCCCTTCCCCAACCGCCCCCCCAATGGTCATTTCAATGCCCAAAATGACCAACACTTGCCTTTTTCCCTACCCGAACTTCCCCCCCCCAACCTTCTAACTTTTGCCCTTCAACCTCTTCTCACCATTCACACAACCAATAAAAATTTATTTTCCCACTCCCCCGCCCCTCCCGCACTGAAATTTTTATTCCTCCCCCCCTCCCTACCAGGCTTCCACTTCGGAACTGCATAGGGAATTCCAAAGGCGCACGAAGCACGAATGGCAGCCGGAAAATTGGCATGGGATGGCCGCCAACTGCAGCTAAGTTTATTTACATATTATTAATGTTAATTTAAATGTGCAGTTGAAGGGCCCACCGCCAGGTGGCAGGGTGTGGGGGGTGGCAGGTGCGGGGCACACCATGGTCCCCCCGCTGCCGGTAATATGCGGCTGGCCCTTCCCGACGTCGCGGGTTGAGGCGGGCCTCTCCCCGCAGAATTTTACCGGCCCCTGCGCTGCAACCCACAACCGTCAAGGGGCCGGTAAAATTCAGCCCGATGATTGCACTTGGTGGGGTCAAATGTCAGTGAATAAAAATCACCTCAACAATAGATCAACCATGGCAACGCAAAAAGACTTGAATAGAGTTAAACTATTGGGTAGTAATTTTAACTTTGAGCAATTGCGTAAAGTGGGCAATATCAAAATGGCCGTTTGACATCTGGCCTCTTTTTTCCATCTTTGAATTAATTGGAAAGGAGAATCAGGCGTGGTAACCGATAGGATGGATAATTTCATACCATCCATTTTGCACCATCTTACAAAGGGAAAATTACTCCCCATAGAAATATATAGAAATATCTTAGAAATAATAAAACATGATTCTAAAATGTTCGCTTACAACAAGGACTCAATCCCAATTACCAGTATATCAGCTCAGTTACTACATGGAACTGCACCATTCAACAATACAAGGCAGGACTTCTACTAATTTCACTTTCCATCGTTTGATTTATAAATTTCAACATCTTACAATAGTTAACCATTGCATAAATAGAATACTACATAGGTCCTGATGTGCTGTGACATTCAAGGAATACTCTGTTACTTAAGTTTTATGCAGTTAGTTCCATTTGTTTAAATATCATGTAACACCAGAGCTTATGTGGTATCTCTTGCTATATTAGAATTACGAATGTTGATATTGATTTCAAAAATTCCTCAAAATTTGAGCTCGGGTCCAGTGGCAACCTACAACCTGTGTCTGAAACTCACTCATATATTTACTTTTCAAAAGACTTAGTTGCTGATTGCAATGTTGTAAATCAATTATCAAAATGTATTGGCCAGTTCACTCACCAGGTTTGTTCATGACAGAGATCTAGATGTCACATTAAATTTGACATCAGTTCATATTGAATTTATTGTTGCTTGAATTATTTTAAGAAGTGAGAACGTGTCCAGAATCATTTCCTTTGTTCAAATCCTCACACTGAGCTGCATATTAGCAAACAAAGATGTTGTTGATTGAAACATATTTTGTCAAATCTTTTTCCTGGGCATAATTGGCACTAATATCTATTTGAGAATGGTACTGTTTGGATCTGCATAGGCTGTTAATATATTCTTTAACTCCAGTGCATAAAAAAAACTATTATTCATTTAACATGGGAATCGCTATGCTATGAATTGATGTTGGCAATATTGGCAGACAAGCTCTAAAATATACACATGGCATTCCTCTGTCCTTTATTTTAAAGGACATTAACCCATTTAGACAGATGATTGTTATCCATTAATATCACCAATAGTGATTTCTAACCGTTTATTTTTAAAATATACATAATTGAAAACATTGTCATTATTTCATATTGCAAATATATTCGACAGGAGTAATGTTCTCAGTTTATGCTACTGGAAAGGAATCTTGTCTGTTGGCAGCACATATTGACAATGTGTTCTTGAAGATTTTGAAAGTTGGGTTGTCAGGACCTGTAATTTGTACAAGGGGAATTAATACAGTTCAACTAAAAAGACATGAAAAGCATAAAAGCAGTCAAGGATGGAAAAAGATCATTTGACCCAAGGAAACTTAGCATTCTGTTATTGTCATAAACCCACCTTAAAATCCAATTGCATTTGAATACTGCTCATATACTTTGCTACTGCTTCACCTGGAAGATTTATTATTTGTGAATAAAGAGGTTCTTTCCAGTCTACTTTGCTTCCATATCTATTCTTGACTAATTTAAGTTTATGCTCTCTGATCCTACTAACTGTACATATTTTGAAGTAAATTCCAGATTTGGCTTATTATAAGCATTTACTGTCTAAATATCTCAATGCGGTTCCCTCCTAAACTTCTCTCAAAACTGCAGAAAGTTTTTCTGCTTAACCTTTGTATTCAGGATTGTTCTTGGTGCTCATCGTTTCCCTTCTACAACGTATAAACATCTTTCTTGTAGGGCAGTCACCAGAACTGAATAAATACTAAGTATGATCAGACTAGTTCATTGCAAAGACTTAGCATGGCCTCTTTAGACTTTATAAGGTTGTATTTGCCAGGGTCCCACATGTGGCAATATACTTTGCATGCTGCAAATGCACATTGAAAAATCATGGGCCTGCTGTCCCTGATATTTCTGATGCCTGCTTGTGGTGTACAAGGATTTGGGAAATCTGCCCTATACTGTGCTGGCTACATACTTCAAAGAATAAAGTTTTGTTTGACCTTTTAATGGTTTTGCTGAATTATTCTGAATGATGAGTTAATTATTGTCCCCAAGCTCCTTTCAAAGCATTTCCGCCCTAATTCTATTCCATTTATTGAGTACTTCTATCGTACATCTTTTCACCCACTGTCCAGCAGTTTACATTTGTTAGTTTTAAATTTAATTTGCTCTTTGCCTGTCCAATTTCTTATGTGGTATAGATCCCTTTGTGAACTTTAATTGCATCCTCCAGCACGTCCATGGTTAAAATTGCAGTCGGACCCTGATGACATAATTGGAGCCCGATCTGCATATTTAAAGATCAAAAGGAGAGAAGCAGATTAAAATTGTGGGGTGTCACTGGCTAAATCATCCAGATGGACAGGTTTTAAATCGCCCCTTTTTAATGAGAACCAAGTAGAATGATGAGCAAACGGAAGAAAATGTATTCAGCAGAAAAGCTAGGGCATGTCAAAGTGATACTAAAGTGCCAATATCCTAAGATCAGCATTTTTCTAATTTTTCCCTCCTCTTTTGAAGGTGCCGACTCTTACTCAAGTGGTGGTTCTTCATATATGAACATAGACATTAAGTATTGGCAGGATGTTCAACAGTGCATCACAGCTAAAGCTCAGCCTTCCGCATTCGATACCCAAAACACATGCACTTTCCAGTATGGATCACTGAATAATGATCAGGAGTAAGAACCTGAACTGATATTTCTTCTCCAAGCCCAGGGATGCTGAAGCCTTTTGCAGTAACCTTACCACCAGTCTGGCTGAAATCAGACTCGGCATCTGACCTAGGACCGTCAAATTATGCAGGTGAGTTCCACACAGGAGAATGCACTGACAACTCTATTTAAAATGATGTTACCAAATCAATACCTCTCGACCACTTTCCATCTGCTGGAGCTTTCTTTTATTAACACTATCCATCCTGTCTATTTAACAAAGCAATATGGAACCTATAGGTACCACATTTTAGTTATACTTTAAAAGGTTCAGAATCTTGTAATGTTTGACAATTATTGAAATACGTTTCAGAAGTACTCACTGAGTACATTTATCTCAATCAACATTTTTGTTGTAATTAAGTTATTCCTTTAGTTGTCATCTCTCTTTAGATCAGTCTGAACTAGACTGCCAGGCAATCTTTAACCAGCCGTCTGTTAGTTGTGCACTAAAACTAACCACTAGGAGGTGTAAGAGGGTGAACTGCATAACTCAATTTCTCGTTCTCCGCCTGGTAACTTTTTTTTTATTCGTTCATGGGATATTTTGGGTGTCGCTGGCCAGGCCAGCATTTATTGCCTATCCCTAATTGCCCTTGAGAAAGTGGTGGTGAGCTGCCTTCTTGAACCGCTGAAGTCCATTTGGGGTAGGTACACCCACAGTGCTGTTCGGAAGGGAGTTCCAGGATTTTGATCCAGTGACAGTGAAGGAACGGTGATATAGTTCCAAGTCAGGATGGTGTGTGCCTTGGAGGGGAACTTGCAGGTGGTGGTGTTCCCATGCATTTGCTGCCCTTGTCCTTCTAGTTGGTAGAGGTCGCGGGTTTGAAAGGTGCTGTCTAAGGAGCCTTGGTGCATTGCTGCAGTGCATCTTGTAGATGGTACACACTGCTGCCACTGTGGTCCGGTGGTGGAGGGAGTGAATATTTGTGGATGGGGTGCCAATCAAGCGGGCTGCTTTGTCCTGGATGGTGTCAAGCTTCTTGAGTGTTGTTGGAGCTGCAGCCATCCAGGCAAGTGGAGAATATTCCATCACACTCCTGACTTGTGCCTTATAGATGGTGGACAGGCTTTGGGGAGTCAGGAGGTGAGTTACTCGCCTCAGGATTCCTAACCTCTGACCTGGTCTTGTAGCCATGGTAATTACATGGCTACTCCAGTTCAGTTTCTAGTCAATGGTAGCCCCTAGGATGTTGATAGTGGGGGATTCAGCGATGGTAATGACATTGAATGTCAAGGGGAGATGGTTAGATTCTCTCTTGTTGGAGATGGTCATTGCCTGGCACTTGTGTGGCGCAAATGTTACTTGCCACTTATCAGCCCAAGCCTGGATATTGTCCAGGTCTTGCTGCATTTCTACATAGACGGCTTCAGTATCTGAGGAGTCATGAATGGTGCTGAACATCGTGCAATCATCAGCGAACATCCCCACCTCTGACCTTATGTTTGAAGGAAGGTCATTGATGAAGCAGCTGAAGATGTTTGGGCCCAGGACACTACCCTGAGGAACTCCTGCAGTGATGTCCTGGAGCTCAGATGATTGACCTCCAACAACCACAACCATCATCCTTTGATCTAGGTATGACTCCAGCCAGCGGAGGGTTTTCCCCCTGATTCCCATTGATCTCAGTTTTGCTAGGGCTCCTTGATGTCATACTCGGTCAAATGCTGCCTTGATGTCAAGGACAGTCACTCTCACCTCACCTCTTGAGTTCAGCTCTTTTCTCCATGATTGAACCAAGGCTGTAATGAGGTCAGGAGCTGAGTGGCCCTGGCGGAACCCAAACTGAGCGTTACTGAGCAGGTTATTGCTAAGCAAGTGCTGCTTGATGGCACTGTTGATGACACCTTCCATCACTTTACTGATGATTAAGAGTAGGCTGATGGGGTGGTAATTGGCCGGGTTGGACGTGTCCTGATTTTTGTGTACAGGACATACCTGGGCAATTTTCCACATTGCAGGGTAGATGCCAGTGTTGTAGCTGTACTGGAACAGCTTGGCTAGGGGCGCGGCAAGTTCTGGAGCACAGGTCTTCAGTACTATTGCCGAAATATTGTCAGGGCCCATAGCCTTTGCAGTATCCAGTGCCTTCAGTCGTTTCTTGATATCAAGCGGAGTGAATCGAATTGGCTGAAGTCTGGCATCTGTGATGCTGGGGACTTCAAGAGGAGTCCAAGATGGATCATCAACTCGGCACTTCTGGCTGAAGATTGTTGCAAATGCTTCTGCCTTATCTTTTGCACTGATGTGCTGGGGTCCCCCATCATTGAGGATGGGATATTTGTGAAGCCACCTCCTCCAGTTAGTTGTTTAATTGTTCACCACCATTCATGGCTGGATGTGGCAGGACTGCAGAGCTTAGATCTGATCCGTTGGTTATGGGATCGCTTAGCTCTATCTATTGCATGCTGCTTACGCAGTTTGGCACACAGATAGTCCTGTGTTGTAGCTTCACCAGGTTGACACCTCATTTTGAGGTATGCCTGGTGCTGCTCCTGGCATGCCCTCCTGCACTCTTCATTGAACCAGGCTTGGTCTCCTGGCTTGATGGTAATGGTAGAGTGAGGGATATGCTGGGCCATGAGGTTACAGATTGTGGTTGAGTACAATTCTGCTGCTGCTGATGGCCCACAGCGCCTCATGGATGCCCAGTTTTACATTGCTAGATCTGTTCAAAATCTATCCCATTTAGCATGGTGGTAGTGCCACACAACACGATGGAGGGTATCCTCAATCTGAAGGCAGGACTTCATCTCCACAAGAACTGTGCGGTGGTCACTCCTACCAATACCAGATGCATCTGCGGCAGTCAGATTGGTGAGGACGAGGTCAAGTATGTTTTCCCCTCTTGTTGGTTCCCTCACCACCTGCCACATACCCAGTCTAGCAGATATGTCCTCCGGAATCACCCAGCTAAGATCAGGAACTTGTGCAAAGAATTATGGATATAAGCCTGTGTTCTGTGGACGAGTGCATTGACCATTTCACAAAAAGAACCACTAAGCTACCTAATTAAAATGTTTTCTTATGTTGAGCATACTTATTGACTAGATAATGCAGTATGCGCTTTTGATTAACCAGCTGAAGTCCAAATCTATAGGATAGTGGCTTCTCATCAGTGACATCAAGTAGAAGATTTTACAAACCCTGACAGCTTATTTTTTCTCTTTTTAAAAGAAAATCAGACAACCAACCAA